>NW_026525139.1:32500-107500 GCF_943734705.1 Anopheles coustani | reverse complement strand
TGGGAGATGGAGAAGATCAAGATTCATCTCCATGCAGCATCCCATTCATCTCCCAGCATCCTAACATATGAATTTCTTAGAATTTATGAAAAATCGACTAAGTCCGAGATGGCTTTAAGTAGGGATGCTGTATTGAGATGGGAGATGTAGGAGATCAAGATTCATCTCCATGCAGCATCCCATTCATCTCGCAGCATCCTAACATATGAATTTCTTAGAATTTATGAAAAATCGACTAAGTCCGAGATGGCTTTAAGTAGGGATGCTGTATTGAGATGGGAGATGTAGGAGATCAAGATTCATCTCCATGCAGCATCCCATTCATCTCGCAGCATCCTTACATATGTTTTTCTTAGAATTTATGAAAAATCGACTAAGTCCGAGATGGCTTTAAGTAGGGATGCTGTATTGAGATGGGAGATGTAGGAGATCAAGATTCATCTCCATGCAGCATCCCATTCATCTCGCAGCATCCTAACATATGAATTTCTTAGAATTTATGAAAAATCGACTAAGTCCGAGATGGCTTTAAGTAGGGATGCTGTATTGAGATGGGAGATGTAGGAGATCAAGATTCATCTCCATGCAGCATCCCATTCATCTCGCAGCATCCTAACATATGTTTTTCTTAGAATTTATGAAAAATCGACTAAGTCCGAGATGCCTTTAAGTAGGGATGCTGTATCGAGATGGGAGATGAAGAAGATCAAGATTCATCTCGCAGCACCCTAACATATGTTTTTCTTAGAATTTATGAAAAATCGACTAAGTCCGAGATGTCTCTAAGTAGGGATGCTGTATTAAGATGGGAGATGAAGAAGATCAAGATTCATCTCCATGCAGCATCCCATTCATCTCCCAGCATCCTAACATATGTTTTTCATAGAATTTATGAAAAATCGACTAGGTCCGAGATGCCTTTAAGTAGGGATGCTGTATTGAAATGGGAGATGAAGAAGATCAAGATTCATCTCCATGCTGCATCCCATTCATCTCCCAGCATCCTAACATATGAATTTCTATGAATTTATGAAAAATCGACTAAGTCCGAGATGCCTTTAAGAAGGGATGCTGTATTAAGATGGGAGATGAAGAAGATCAAGATTCATCTCCATGCAGCATCCCATTCATCTCGCAGCATCCTAACTTATGAATTTCTATGAATTTATGAAAAATCGACTAAGTCCGAGATGGCTTTAAGTAGGGATGCTGTATTGAGATGAGAGATGTAGGAGATCAAGATTCATCTCCATGCAGCATCCCATTCATCTCGCAGCATCCTAACATATGAATTTCTTAGAATTTATGAAAAATCGACTAAGTCCGAGATGGCTTTAAGTAGGGATGCTGTATTAAGATGGGAGATGTAGGAGATCAAGATGCATCTCCATGCAGCATCCCATTCATCTCCCAGCATCCTAACATATGAATTTGTATGAATTTATGAAAAATCGACTAAGTCCGAGATGGCTTTAAGTAGGGATGCTGTATTAAGATGGGAGATGTAGGAGATCAAGATTCATCTCCATGCAGCATCCCATTCATCTCCCAGCATCCTAACATATGAATTTCTATGAATTTATGAAAAATCGACTAAGTCCGAGATGCCTTTAAGTAGGGATGCTGTATTGAGATGAGAGATGTAGGAGATCAAGATTCATCTCCATGCAGCATCCCATTCATCTCGCAGCATCCTAACATATGAATTTCTATGAATTTATGAAAAATCGACTAAGTCCGAGATGGCTTTAAGTAGGGATGCTGTATTGAGATGAGAGATGTAGGAGATCAAGATTCATCTCCATGCAGCATCCCATTCATCTCGCAGCATCCTAACATATGAATTTCTATGAATTTATGAAAAATCGACTAAGTCCGAGATGCCTTTAAGTAGGGATGCTGTATTAAGATGGGAGATGGAGAAGATCAAGATTCATCTCCATGCAGCATCCCATTCATCTCGCAGCATCCTAACATATGTTTTTCTAAGAATTTATGAAAAATTGACTAAGTCCGAGATGCCTCTAAGAAGGGATGCTGTATTAAGATGGGAGATGAAGAAGATCAAGATTCATCTTCATGCAGCATCCCATTCATCTCGCAGCATCCTAACATACGAATTTCTTAGAATTTATGAAAAATCGACTAAGTCCGAGAAGCCTTTAAGTAGGGATGCTGTATTAAGATGGGAGATGATGAAGATCAAGATTCATCTCCATGCAGCATCCCATTCATCTCCAAGCATCCTAACATATGTTTTTCTATGAATTTATGAAAAATCGACTAGGTCCGAGATGCCTTTAAGTAGGGATGCTGTATTAAGATGGGAGATGAAGAAGATCAAGATTCATCTCCATGCAGCATCCCATTCATCTCCCAGCATCCTAACATATGTTTTTCATAGAATTTATGAAAAATCGACTAAGTCCGAGATGCCTTTAAGTAGGGATGCTGTATTAAGATGGGAGATGAAAAAGATCAAGATTCATCTCCATGCAGCATCCCATTCATCTCGCAGCATCCTAACATATGTTTTTCTTAGAATTTATGAAAAATCGACTAAGTCCGAGATGCCTTTAAGTAGGGATGCTGTATTAAGATGGGAGATGTAGGATATCAAGATTCATCTCCATGTAGCATCCCATCCATCTCGCAGCATCCAAACATATGTTTTTCTTAGAATTTATGAAAAATCGACTAAGTCCGAGATTCCTTTAAGTAGGGATGCTGTATCGAGATGGGAGATGAAGAAGATCAAGATTCATCTCCATGCAGCATCCCATTCATCTCCTAGCATCCTAACATATGTTTTTCTTAGAATTTATGAAAAATCGACTAAGTCCGAGATGCCTTTAAGTAGGGATGCTGTATTAAGATGGGAGATGAAGAAGATCAAGATTCATCTCCAAGCAGCATCCCATTCATCTCGCAGCATCCTAACATATGTTTTTCTTAGAATTTATGAAAAATCGACTAAGTCCCAGATGCCTTTAAGTAGGGATGCTGTATTAAGTTGGGAGATGAAGAAGATCAAGATTCATCTCCATGCAGCATCCCATTCCTCTCGCAGCATCCTAACATATGAATTTCTTAGAATTTATGAAAAATCGACTAAGTCCGAGATGCCTTTAAGTAGTGATGCTGTATTAAGATGGGAGATGAAGAAAATCAAGAACCATCTCCATGCAGCATCCCATTAATCTCTCAGCATCCTAACATATGATTTTCTTAGAATTTATGAAAAATCGACTGAGTCCGAGATGCCTTTAAGTAGGGATGCTGTATTAAGATGGGAGATGAAGAAGATCAAGATTTATCTCCATGCAGCATCCCATTCATCTCCCAGCATCCTAACATATGAATTTCTTAGAATTTATGAAAAATCGACTAAGTCCGAGATGCCTTTAAGTAGGGATGCTGCTTTAAGATGGGAGATGAAGCAGATCAAGATTCATCTCCATGCAGCATCCAATTCATCTCCCAGCATCCTAACATATGTTTTTTTAGAATTTATGAAAAATCGACTAAGTCCGAGATGCCTTTAAGTAGGGATGCTGCATTGAGATGGGAGATGAAGAAGATCAAGATTCATCTCCATGCAGCATCCCATTCATCTCCCAGCATCCTAACATATGTTTTTCTTAGAATTTATGAAAAATCGACTAAGTCCGAGATGCCTTTAAATAAGGATGCTGTATTGAGATGTGAGATGAAGAAGATCAAGATTCATCTCCATGCAGCATCCCATTCATCTCGCAGCATCCTAACATATGAATTTCTATGAATTTATGAAAAATCGACTAAGTCCGAGATGCCTTTAAGTAGGGATGCTGTATTGAGATGGGAGATGTAGGAGATCCAGATTCATCTCCATGCAGCATCCCATTCATCTCCCAGCATCCTAACATATGAATTTCTTAGAATTTATGAAAAATCGACTAAGTCCGAGATGCCTTCAATTAGGGATGCTGTATTAAGATGGGAGATGTAGGAGATCAAGATGCATCTCCATGCAGCATCCCATTCATCTCGCAGCATCCTAACATATGTTTTTCTTAGAATTTATGAAAAATCGACTAAGTCCGAGATGCATTTAAGTAGGGATGCTGTATTACAATGGGAGATGTAGAAGATCAAGATTCATCTCCATGCAGCATCCCATTCATCTCGCAGCATCCTAACATATGAATTTCTTAGAATTTATGAAAAATCGACTAAGTCCGAGATGCCTTTAAGAAGGGATGCTGTATTGAGATGGGAGATGTAGGAGATCAAGATTCATCTCCATGCAGCATCCCATTCATCTCGCAGCATCCTAACATATGAATTTCTTAGAATTTATGAAAAATCGACTAAGTCCGAGATGCCTTTAAGTAGGGATGCTGTATTAAGATGGGAGATGAAGAAGATCAAGATTCATCTCCATGCAGCATCCCATTCATCTCCCAGCATCCTAACATATGAATTTCTTAGAATTTATGAAAAATCGACTAAGTCCGAGATGCCTTTAAGAAGGGATGCTGTATTAAGATGGGAGATGAAGAAGATCAAGATTCATCTCCATGCAGCATCCCATTCATCTCGCAGCATCCTAACATATGTTTTTCTTAGAATTTATGAAAAATCGACTAAGTCCGAGATGCCTGTAAGTAGGGATGCTGTATTAAGATGGGAGATGAAGAAGATCAGAATTCATCTCCATGCAGCATCCCATTCATCTCGCAGCATCCTAACATATGTTTTTCTTAGAATTTATGAAAAATCGACTAAGTCCGAGATGCCTTTAAGTAGGGATGCTGTATTAAGATGGGAGATGATGAAGATCAAGATTCATCTCCATGCAGCATCCCATTCATCTCGCAGCATCCTAACATACGAATTTCTTAGAATTTATGAAAAATCGACTAAGTCCGAGAAGCCTTTAAGTAGGGATGCTGTATTAAGATGGGAGATGATGAAGATCAAGATTCATCTCCATGCAGCATCCCATTCATCTCCCAGCATCCTAACATATGTTTTTCTTAGAATTTATGAAAAATCGACTAAGTCCGAGATGCCATGAAGTAGGGATGCTGTATTGAGATGGGAGATGAAGAAGATCAAGATTCATCTCCATGCAGCATCCCATTCATCTCGCAGCATCCTAACATATGAATTTCTTAGAATGTATGAAAAATCGACTAAGTCCGAGATGCCTTTAAGTAGGGATGCTGTATTCAGATGGGAGATGAAGAAGATCAAGATTCATCTCCATGCAGCATCCCATTCCTCTCGCAGCATCCTAACATATGAATTTCTTAGAATTTATGAAAAATCGACTAAGTCCGAGATGCCTTTAAGTAGGGATGCTGTATTAGGATGGGAGATGAAGAAGATCAAGATTCATCTCCATGCAGCATCCCATTCATCTCGCAGCATCCCAACATATGTTTTTCTTTGAATTTATGAAAAATTGACTAAGTCCGAGATGCCTTTAAGTAGGGATGCTGTATTAAGATGGGAGATGAAGAAGATCAAGATTCATCTCCATGCAGCATCCCATTCATCTCGCAGCATCCTTACATATGAATTTCTTAGAATTTATGAAAAATCGACTAAGTCCGAGATGCCTTTAAGTAGGGATGCTGTATTAAGATGGGAGATGAAGAAGATCAAGATTCATGTCCATGCAGCATCCCATTCATCTCGCAGCATCCTAACATATGAATTTCTTAGAATTTATGAAAAATCGACTAAGTCCGAGATGCCTTTAAGTAGGGATGCTGTATTAAGATGGGAGATGGAGAAGATCAAGATTCATCTCCATGCAGCATCCCATTCCTCTCGCAGCATCCTAACATATGAATTTCTTAGAATTTATGAAAAATCGACTAAGTCCGAGATGCCTTTAAGTAGGGATGCTGTATTAAGATGGGAGATGAAGAAGATCAAGATTCATCTCCATGCAGCATCCCATTCATCTCGCAGCATCCTAACATATTAATTTCTTAGAATTTATGAAAAATCGACTAAGTCCGAGATGCCTTTAAGTAGGGATGCTGTATTAAGATGGGAGATGAAGAAGATCAAGATTCATCTCCATGCAGCATCCCATTCATCTCCCAGCATCCTTACATATGAATTTCTTCGAATTTATGAAAAATCGACTAAGTCCGAGTTGCCTTTAAGTAGGGATGCTGTATTAGGATGGGAGATGAAGAAGATCAAGATTCATCTCCATGCAGCATCCCATTCATCTCCACGCATCCTAACATATGTTTTTCTTAGAATTCATGAAAAATCGACTAAGTCCGAGATGCCTTTAAGTAGGGATGCTGTATTAAGATGGAAGATGAAGAAGATCAAGATTCATCTCCATGCAGCATCCCATTCATCTCGCAGCATCCTAACATATGTTTTTCTTTGAATTTATGAAAAATCAACTAAGTCCGAGATGCCTTTAAGTAGGGATGCTGTATTAAGATGGGAGATGAAGAAGATCAAGATTCATCTCCATGCAGCTTCCCATTCATCTCGCAGCATCCTAACATATGAATTTCTTAGAATTTATGAAAAATCGACTTAGTCCGAGATGCCTTTAAGTAGGGATGCTGTATTAAGATGGGAGATGAAGAAGATCAAGATTCATCTCCATGCAGCATCCCATTCATCTCGCAGCATCCTAACATATGAATTTCTTAGAATTTATGAAAAATCGACTAAGTCCGAGATGCCTTTAAGTAGGGATGCTGTATTGAGATGGGAGATGTAGAAGATCAAGATTCATCTCCATGCAGCATCCCATTCATCTCGCAGCATCCTAACATATGAATTTCTTAGAATTTATGAAAAATCGACTAAGTCCGAGATGCCTTTAAGTAGGGATGCTGTATTAAGATGGGAGATGAAGAAGATCAAGATTCATCTCCATGCAGCATCCCATTCATCTCGCAGCATCCCAACATATGTTTTTCTTAGAATTTATGAAAAATTGACTAAGTCCGAGATGCCTTTAAGTAGGGATGCTGTATTAAGATGGGAGATGAAGAAGATCAAGATTCATCTCCATGCAGCATCCCATTCATCTCGCAGCATCCTAACATATGAATTTCTTAGAATTTATGAAAAATCGACTAAGTCCGAGATGCCTTTAAGTAGGGATGCTGTATTAAGATGGGAGATGAAGAAGATCAAGATTCATCTCCATGCAGCATCCCATTCATCTCGCAGCATCCTAACATATGTTTTTCTTAGAATTTATGAAAAATTGACTAAGTCCGAGATGCCTTTAAGTAGGGATGCTGTATTAAGATGGGAGATGAAGAAGATCAAGATTCATCTCCATGCAGCATCCCATTCATCTCGCAGCATCCTAACATATGAATTTCTTAGAATTTATGAAAAATCGACTAAGTCCGAGATGCCTTTAAGTAGGGATGCTGTATTAAGATGGGAGATGAAGAAGATCAAGATTCATCTCCATGCAGCATCCCATTCCTCTCGCAGCATCCTAACATATGAATTTCTTAGAATTTATGAAAAATCGACTAAGTCCGAGATGCCTTTAAGTAGGGATGCTGTATTAAGATGGGAGATGAAGAAGATCAAGATTCATCTCCATGCAGCATCCCATTCATCTCGCAGCATCCTAACATATTAATTTCTTAGAATTTATGAAAAATCGACTAAGTCCGAGATGCCTTTAAGTAGGGATGCTGTATTAAGATGGGAGATGAAGAAGTTCAAGATTCATCTCCATGCAGCATCCCATTCATCTCGCAGCATCCTAACATATGTTTTTCTTAGAATTTATGAAAAATCGACTAAGTCCGAGATGCCATGAAGTAGGGATGCTGTATTGAGATGGGAGATGAAGAAGATCAAGATTCATCTCCATGCAGCATCCCATTCATCTCGCAGCATCCTAACATATGAATTTCTATGAATTTATGAAAAATCGACTAAGTCCGAGATGGCTTTAAGTAGGGATGCTGTATTGAGACGGGAGATGTAGGAGATCAAGATTCATCTCCATGCAGCATCCCATTCATCTCGCAGCATCCTAACATATTAATTTCTTAGAATTTATGAAAAATCGACTAAGTCCGAGATGCCTTTAAGTAGGGATGCTGTATTAAGATGGGAGATGAAGAAGATCAAGATTCATCTCCATGCAGCATCCCATTCATCTCGCAGCATCCTAACATATGAATTTCTTAGAATTTATGAAAAATCGACTAAGTCCGAGATGCCTTTAAGCAGGGATGCTGTATTGATATGGGAGATGTAAAAGATAAATATTCATCTCCATGCAGCATCCCATTCATCTCGCAGCATCCTAACATATGAATTTCTATGAATTTATGAAAAATCGACTAAGTCCGAGATGGCTTTAAGTAGGGATGCTGTATTGAGACGGGAGATGTAGGAGATCAAGATTCATCTCCATGCAGCATCCCATTCAGCTCCCAGCATCCTAACATATGAATTTCTTAGAATTTATGAAAAATCGACTAAGTCCGAGATACCTTTAAGTAGGGATGCTGTATTAAGATGGGAGATGAAGAAGATCAAGATTCATCTCCATGCAGCATCCCATTCATCTCGCTGCATCCTAACATATGAATTTCTTAGAATTTATGAAAAATCGACTAAGTCCGAGATGCCTTTAAGTAGGGATGCTGTATTAAGATGGGAGATGAAGAAGATCAAGATTCATCTCCATGCAGCATCCCATTCATCTCGCAGCATCCTAACATATGAATTTCTTAGAATTTATGAAAAATCGACTAAGTCAGAGATGCCTTTAAGTAGGGATGCTGTATTGAGATGGGAGATGAAGAAGATCAAGATTCATCTCCATGCAGCATCCCATTCATCTCCCAGCATCCAAACATATGAATTTCTTAGAATTTATGAAAAATCGACTTAGTCCGAGATGCCTTTAAGCAGGGATGCTGTATTGATATGGGAGATGTAAAAGATAAATATTCATCTCCATGCAGCATCCCATTCATCTCGCAGCATCCTAACATATGAATTTCTTAGAATTTATGAAAAATCGACTAAGTCCGAGATGCCTTTAAGTAGGGATGCTGTATTAAGATGGGAGATGTAGGAGATCAAGATTCATCTCCATGCAGCATCCCATTCATCTCGCAGCATCATAACATATGTTTTTCTTAGAATTTATGAAAAATCGACTAAGTCCGAGATGCCTTTAAGAAGGGATGCTGTATTAAGATGGGAGATGTTGAAGATCAAGATTCAACTCCATGCAGCATCCCATTCATCTCGCTGCATCCTAACATATGATTTTCTTAGAATTTATGAAAAATCGACTAAGTCCGAGATGCCTTTAAGTAGGGATGCTGTATTAAGATGGGAGATGTAGGAGATCAAGATTCATCTCCATGCAGCATCCCATTCATCTCGCAGCATCCAAACATATGTTTTTCTTAGAATTTATGAAAAATCGACTAAGTCCGAGATGCCTTTAAGTAGGGATGCTGTATTAAGATGGGAGATGAAGAAGATCAAGATTCATCTCCATGCAGCATCCCATTCACCTCGCAGCATCCTAACATATGAATTTCTTAGAATTTATGAAAAATCGACTTAGTCCGAGATGCCTTTAAGTAGGGATGCTGTATCGAGATGGGAGATGTAGAAGATCAAGATTCATCTCCATGCAGCATCCCATTCATCTCGCAGCATCCTAACATGTGAATTTCTTAGAATTTATGAAAAATCGACTAAGTCCGAGATGCCTTTAAGTAGGGATGCTGTATTAAGATGGAAGATGAAGAAGATCAAGATTCATCTCCATGCAGCATCCCATTCATTTCGCAGCATCCTAACATATGTTTTTCTTAGAATTTATGAAAAATCGACTAAGTCCGAGATGCCTTTAAGTAGGGATGCTGTATCGAGATGGGAGTTGAAGAAGATCAAGATTCATCTCCATGCAGCATCCCATTCATCTCGCAGCATCCTAACATATGAATTTCTTAGAATTTATGAAAAATCGACTAAGTCCGAGATGCCTTTAAGTAGGGATGCTGTATCGAGATGGGAGATGAAGAAGATCAAGATTCATCTCCATGCAGCATCCCATTCATCTCGCAGCATCCTAACATATGTTTTTCTTAGAATTTATGAAAAATCGACTAAGTCCGAGATGCCTTTAAGTAGGGATGCTGTATCGAGATGGGAGATGAAGAAGATCAAGATTCATCTCCATGCAGCATCCCATTCATCTCGCAGTATCCTAACATATGAATTTCTTAGAATTTATGAAAAATCGACTAAGTCAGAGATGCCTTTAAGTAGGGATGCTGTATTGAGATGGGAGATGTAGGAGATCAAGATTCATCTCCATGCAGCATCCCATTCATCTCGCAGCATCCTAACATATGAATTTCTTAGAATTTATGAAAAATCGACTAAGTCCGAGATGCCTTTAAGTAGGGATGCTGTATTAAGATGGGAGATGAAGAAGATCAAGATTCATCTCCATGCAGCATCCCATTCCTCTCGCAGCATCCTAACATATGAATTTCTTAGAATTTATGAAAAATCGACTAAGTCCGAGATGCCTTTAAGTAGGGATGCTGTATTAAGATGGGAGATGAAGAAGATCAAGATTCATCTCCATGCAGCATCCCATTCATCTCCCAGCATCCTAACATATGAATTTCTATGAATTTATGAAAAATCGACTAAGTCCGAGATGCCTTTAAGTAGGGATGCTGTATTAAGATGGAAGATGAAGAAGATCAAGATGCATCTCCATGCAGCATCCCATTCATCTCGCAGCATCCTTACATATGTTTTTCTTAGAATTTATGAAAAATCGACTAAGACCGAGATGGCTTTAAGTAGGGATGCTGTGTTGGGATGGGAGATGTAGGAGATCAAGATTCATCTCCATGCAGCATCCCATTCATCTCCCAGCATCGTAACATATGTTTTTCTTAGAATTTATGAAAAATCGATTAAGTCCGAGATGCCTTTAAGTAGGGATGCTGTATTAAGATGGTAGATGAATAAGATCAAGATTCATCTCCATGCAGCATCCCATTCATCTCGCAGCATCCTAACATGTGAATTTCTTAGAATTTATGAAAAATCGACTAAGTCCGAGATGCCTTTAAGTAGGGATGCTGTATTAAGATGGAAGATGAAGAAGATCAAGATTCATCTCCATGCAGCATCCCATTCATTTCGCAGCATCCTAACATATGTTTTTCTTAGAATTTATGAAAAATCGACTAAGTCCGAGATGCCTTTAAGTAGGGATGCTGTATCGAGATGGGAGTTGAATAAGATCAAGATTCATCTCCATGCAGCATCCCATTCATCTCGCAGCATCCTAACATATGAATTTCTTAGAATTTATGAAAAATCGACTAAGTCCGAGATGCCTTTAAGTAGGGATGCTGTATCGAGATGGGAGATGAAGAAGATCAAGATTCATCTCCATGCAGCATCCCATTCATCTCGCAGCATCCTAACATATGTTTTTCTTAGAATTTATGAAAAATCGACTAAGTCCGAGATGCCTTTAAGTAGGGATGCTGTATCGAGATGGGAGATGAAGAAGATCAAGATTCATCTCCATGCAGCATCCCATTCATCTCGCTGCATCCTAACATATGATTTTCTTAGAATTTATGAAAAATCGACTAAGTCAGAGATGCCTTTAAGTAGGGATGCTGTATTGAGATGGGAGATGTAGGAGATCAAGATTCATCTCCATGCAGCATCCCATTCATCTCGCAGCATCCTAACATATGAATTTCTTAGAATTTATGAAAAATCGACTAAGTCCGAGATGCCTTTAAGTAGGGATGCTGTATTAAGATGGGAGATGAAGAAGATCAAGATTCATCTCCATGCAGCATCCCATTCCTCTCGCAGCATCCTAACATATGAATTTCTTAGAATTTATGAAAAATCGACTAAGTCCGAGATGCCTTTAAGTAGGGATGCTGTATTAAGATGGGAGATGAAGAAGATCAAGATTCATCTCCATGCAGCATCCCATTCATCTCCCAGCATCGTAACATATGTTTTTCTTAGAATTTATGAAAAATCGATTAAGTCCGAGATGCCTTTAAGTAGGGATGCTGTATTAAGATGGTAGATGAATAAGATCAAGATTCATCTCCATGCAGCATCCCATTCATCTCGCAGCATCCTTACATATGTTTTTCTTAGAATTTATGAAAAATCGACTAAGACCGAGATGGCTTTAAGTAGGGATGCTGTGTTGGGATGGGAGATGTAGGAGATCAAGATTCATCTCCATGCAGCATCCCATTCATCTCCCAGCATCCTAACATATGAATTTCTTCGAATTTATGAAAAATCGACTAAGTCCGAGATGCCTTTAAGTAGGGATGCTGTATTAAGATGGGAGATGAAGAAGATCAAGATTCATCTCCATGCAGCATCCCATTCATCTCGCAGCATCCTAACATATGTTTTTCTATGAATTTATGAAAAATCGACTAAGTCCGAGATGCCTTTAAGTAGGGATGCTGTATTAAGATGGGAGATGAAAAAGATCAAGATTTATCTCCATGCAGCATCCCATGCATCTCGCAGCATCCTAACATGTGAATTTCTTAGAATTTATGAAAAATCGACTAAGTCCGAGATGCCTTTAAGTAGAGATGCTGTATTAAGATGGGAGATGCAGAAGATCAAGATTCATCTCCATGCAGCATCCTATTCATCTCGCAGCATCCTAACATATGAATTTCTTAGAATTTATGAAAAATCGACAAAGTCCGAGATGCCTTTAAGTAGGGATGCTGTATTAAGATGGGAGATGTAGGAGATCAAGATTCATCTCCATGCAGCATCCCATTCATCTCCCAGCATCCTAACATATGGATTTCTATGAATTTATGAAAAATCGACTAAGTACGAGATGCCTTTAAGTAGGGATGCTGTATTAAGATGGGGGATGAAGAAGATCAAGATTCATCTCCATGCAGCATCCCATTCATCTCGCAGCATCCTAACATATGATTTTCTTAGAATTTATGAAAAATCGACTAAGTCCGAGATGCCTTTAAGTAGGGATGCTGTATTAAGATGGGAGATGAAGAAGATCAAGATTCATCTCCATGCAGCATCCCATTCATCTCGCAGCATCCTAATATATGAATTTCTTAGAATTTATGAAAAATTGACTAAGACCGAGATGCCTTTAAGCAGGGATGCTGTATTAAGACGGGAGATGAAGTAGATCAAGATTCATCTCCATGCAGCATCTCGTTCATCTCGCAGCATCCTTACATATGAATTTCTTAGATTTTATGAAAAAACGACTTAGTCCGAGATGCCTTCAAGTAGGGATGCTGTATTAAGTTAGGAGATGAAAAAGATCAAGATTCATCTCCATGCAGCATCCCATTCATCTCCCAGCATCCTAACATATGTTTTTCTATGAATTTATGAAAAATCGACTAGGTCCGAGATGCCTTTAAGTAGGGATGCTGTATTAAGATGGGAGATGAAGAAGATCAAGATTCATCTCCATGCAGCATCCCATTCATCTCCCAGCATCCTAACATATGTTTTTCTATGAATTTATGAAAAATCGACTAAGTCCGAAATGCCTTTAAGTAGGGATGCTGTATTAAGATGGGAGATGAAAAAGATCAAGATTTTTCTCCATGCAGCATCCCATGCATCTCGCAGCATCCTTACATATGAATTTCTATGAATTTATGAAAAATCGACTAAGTCCGAGATGGCTTTAAGTAGGGATGCTGTATTGAGATAAGAGATGTAGGAGATCAAGATTCATCTCCATGCAGCATCCCATTCATCTCGCAGCATCCTAACATATGAATTTCTATGAATTTATGAAAAATCGACTAAGTCCGAGATGCCTTTAAGTAGGGATGCTGTATTGAGACGGGAGATGTAGGAGATCAATATTCATCTGCATGCAGCATCCCATTCATCTCGCAACATCCTAACATATGAATTTCTATGAATTTATGAAAAATCGACTAAGTCCGAGATGCCTTCAAGTAGGGATGCTGTATTAAGATGGGAGATGAAGAAGATCAAGATTCATCTCCATGCAGCATCCCATTCTTCTCCCAGCATCCTAACATATGAATTTCTATGAATTTATGAAAAATCGACTAAGTCCGAGATGCCTTTAAGTAGGGATGCTGTATTGAGATGAGAGATGTAGGAGATCAAGATTCATCTCCATGCAGCATCCCATTCATCTCGCAGCATCCTAACATATGAATTTCTATGAATTTATGAAAAATCGACTAAGTCCGAGATGGCTTTAAGTAGGGATGCTGTATTGAGATGAGAGATGTAGGAGATCAAGATTCATCTCCATGCAGCATCCCATTCATCTCGCAGCTTCCTAACATATGAATTTCTATGAATTTATGAAAAATCGACTAAGTCCGAGATGCCTTTAAGTAGGGATGCTGTATTGAGACGGGAGATGTAGGAGATCAATATTCATCTGCATGCAGCATCCCATTCATCTCGCAGCATCCTAACATATGAATTTCTATGAATTTATGAAAAATCGACTAAGTCCGAGATGCCTGCAAGTAGGGATGCTGTATTGAGATGGGAGATGTAGGAGATCAAGATTCATCTCCATGCAGCATCCCATTCATCTCGCAGCATCCTAACATATGAATTTCCTAGAATTTATGAAAAATCGGCTAAGTCCGAGGTGCCATTAGGAAGGGATGCTGTATTAAGATGGGAGATGAAGAAGAGCAAGATTCATCTCCATGCAGCATCCCATTTATCTCGCTGCATCCTAACATGTGTTTTTCTTAGAATTTATGAAAAACCGACTAAGTCCGAGATTCCTTTAAGAAGGGATGCTGTATTAAGATGGGAGATGAAGAAGATCAAGATTCATCTCCATGCAGCATCCCATTCATCTCGCAGCATCCTTACATATGAATTTCTAAGAATTAATGAAAACTCGACTAAGTCCGAGATGCCTTTAAGAAGGGATGCTGTATTAAGATGGGAGATGAAGAAGATCAAGATTCATCTCCATGCAGCATCCCATTTATCTCGCAATATCCTAACATATGTTTATCTTTGAATTTATGAAAAATCGTTTAAGTCCGAGATGCCTTTAAGTAGGGATGCTGTATTGAGATGGGGGATGAAGAAGATCAAGATTCATCTCCATGCAGCATCCCATTTATCTCGCAGCATCCTAACATATGTTTTTCTTAGAATTTATGAAAAATCGACTAAGTCCGAGATGCCTTTAAGTAGGGATGCTGTATTAAGATGGGAGATGAAGAAGATCAAGATTCATCTCCATGCAGCATCCCATTCATCTCGGAGCATCCTAACATATGTTTTTCTTAGAATTTATGAAAAATCGACTAAGTCCGAGATTCCTTTAAGTAGGGATGCTGTATTAAGATGGGAGATTAAGAAGATCAAGATTCATCTCCATGCATAATCCCATACATCTCGCAGCATCCTAACATATGTTTTTCTTAGAATTTATGAAAAATCGACTAAGTCCGAGATGCCCTTAAGTAGGGATGCTGTATTAAGATGAGAGATGAATAAGATCAAGATTCATCTCCATGCAGCATCCCATTCATCTCCCAGCATCCTAACATATGTTTTTCTTAGAATTTATTAAAAATCGACTAAGTCCGAGATGCCTTTAAGTAGGGATGCTGTATTGAGATGAGAGATGTAGGAGATCAAGATGCATCTCCATGCAGCATCCCATTCATCTCGCAGCATCCTAACATATGTTTTTCTTAGAATTTATGAAAAATCGACTAAGTCCGAGATGCCTTTAAGTAGGGATGCTGTATTAAGATGGGAGATGAAGAAGAGCAAGATTCATCTCCATACAGCATCCCATTCATCTCGCAGCATCCTTACATATGATTTTCTTAGAATTTATGAAAAATCGACTAAGTCCGAGATGCCTTTAAGTAGGGATGCTGTATTAAGATGAGAGATGAATAAGATCAAGATTCATCTCCATGCAGCATCCCATTCATCTCCCAGCATCCTAACATATGTTTTTCTTAGAATTTATGAAAAATCTACTAAGTCCGAGATTCCTTAAAGTAGGGATGCTGTATTAAGATGGGAGATAAAGAAGATCAAGATACATCTCCATGCAGCATCCCATTCATCTCGCAGCATCCTTACATATGATTTTCTTAGAATTTATGAAAAATCGACTAAGTCCGAGATGCCTTTAAGTAGGGATGCTGTATTAAGATGAGAGATGAATAAGATCAAGATTCATCTCCATGCAGCATCCCATTCATCTCCCAGCATCCTAACATATGAATTTCTTAGAATTTATGAAAAATCGACTAAGTCCGAGATGCCTTTAAGTAGGGATGCTGTATTAGGATGGGAGATGAAGAAGATCAAGATTCATCTCCATGCAGCATCCCATTCATCTCGCAGCATCCTAACATATGAATTTCTTAGAATTTATGAAAAATCGACTAAGTCCGAGATGCCTTTAAGCAGGGATGCTGTATTGAGATGAGAGATGTAGGAGATCAAGATTCATCTCTACGCAGCATCCCATTCATCTCGCAGCATCCTAACATATGAATTTCTATGAATTTTTGAAAAATCGACTAAGTCCGAGATGCCTTTAAGTAGGAATGCTGTATTGAGATGGGAGATGTAGGAGATCAAGATTCATCTCCATGCAGCATCCCATCCATCTCGCAGCATCCTAACATATGAATTTCTTAGAATTTATGAAAAATCGACTAAGACCGAGATGGCTTTAAGTAGGGATGCTGTATTAAGATGGGAGATGTAGGAGATCAAGATTCATCTCCATGCAGCATCCCATTCATCTCCCAGCATCCTAACATATGAATTTCTTAGAATTTATGAAAAATCGACTAAGTCCGAGATGCCTTTAAGTAGGGATGCTGTATTAAGATGGGAGATGAAGAAGATCAAGATTCATCTCCATGCAGCATCCCATTCATCTCGCAGCATCCTAACATATGTTTTTCTTAGAATTTATGAAAAATCGACTAAGTCCGAGATGCATTTAAGTAGGGATGCTGTATTAAGATGGGAGATGAAGAAGATCAAGATTCATATCCATGCAGCATCCCATTCATCTCGCAGCATCCTAACATATGTTTTTCTTAGAATTTATGAAAAATCGACTAAGTCCGAGATGGCTTTAAGTAGGGATGCTGTATTGAGATGAGAGATGTAGGAGATCAAGATTCATCTCCATGCAGCATCCCATTCATCTCGCAGCATCCTAACATATGAATTTCTATGAATTTATGAAAAATCGACTAAGTCCGAGATGCCTTTAAGTAGGGATGCTGTATTGAGATGGGAGATGTAGGAGATCAAGATTCATCTCCATGCAGCATCCCATTCATCTCCCAGCATCCTAACATATGAACTTCTTAGAATTTATGAAAAATCGACTAAGTCCGAGATGCCTTTAAGTAGGGATGCTGTATTAAGATGGGAGATGTAGGAGATCAAGATTCATCTCCATGCAGCATCCCATTCATCTCGCAGCATCCTAACATATGTATTTCTATGAATTTATGAAAAATCGACTATGTCCGAGATGCCTTTAAGTAGGGATGCTGTATTAAGTTAGGAGATGAAAAAGATCAAGATTCATCTCCATGCAGCATCCCATTCATCTCGCAGCATCCTAACATATGAATTTCTTAGAATTTATGAAAAATCGACTAAGTCCGAGATGCCTTTAAGCAGGGATGCTGTATTGAGATGAGAGATGTAGGAGATCAAGATTCATCTCTACGCAGCATCCCATTCATCTCGCAGCATCCTAACATATGAATTTCTATGAATTTTTGAAAAATCGACTAAGTCCGAGATGCCTTTAAGTAGGGATGCTGTATTGAGATGGGAGATGTAGGAGATCAAGATTCATCTCCATGCAGCATCCCATCCATCTCGCAGCATCCTAACATATGAATTTCTTAGAATTTATGAAAAATCGACTAAGACCGAGATGGCTTTAAGTAGGGATGCTGTATTAAGATGGGAGATGTAGGAGATCAAGATTCATCTCCATGCAGCATCCCATTCATCTCCCAGCATCCTAACATATGAATTTCTTAGAATTTATGAAAAATCGACTAAGTCCGAGATGCCTTTAAGTAGGGATGCTGTATTAAGATGGGAGATGAAGAAGATCAAGATTCATCTCCATGCAGCATCCCATTCATCTCGCAGCATCCTAACATATGTTTTTCTTAGAATTTATGAAAAATCGACTAAGTCCGAGATGCATTTAAGTAGGGATGCTGTATTAAGATGGGAGATGAAGAAGATCAAGATTCATCTCCATGCAGCATCCCATTCATCTCGCAGCATCCTAACATATGATTTTCTTAGAATTTATGAAAAATCGACTAAGTCCGAGATGCCTTTAAGTAGGGATGCTGTATTAAGATGGGAGATGAAGAAGATCAAGATTCATCTCCATGCAGCATCCCATTCATCTCGCAGCATCCTAATATATGAATTTCTTAGAATTTATGAAAAATTGACTAAGACCGAGATGCCTTTAAGCAGGGATGCTGTATTAAGACGGGAGATGAAGTAGATCAAGATTCATCTCCATGCAGCATCTCGTTCATCTCGCAGCATCCTTACATATGAATTTCTTAGATTTTATGAAAAAACGACTTAGTCCGAGATGCCTTCAAGTAGGGATGCTGTATTGAGATGGGAGATGAAGAAGATCAAGATTCATCTCCATGTAGCATCCCATTCATCTCCCAGCATCCTAACATATGAATTTCTTCGAATTTATGAAAAATCGACTAAGTCCGAGATGCCTTTAAGTAGGGATGCTGTATTAAGATGGGAGATGAAGAAGATCAAGATTCATCTCCATGCAGCATCCCATTCATCTCGCAGCATCCTAACATATGTTTTTCTATGAATTTATGAAAAATCGACTAAGTCCGAGATGCCTTTAAGTAGGGATGCTGTATTAAGATGGGAGATGAAAAAGATCAAGATTTATCTCCATGCAGCATCCCATGCATCTCGCAGCATCCTAACATGTGAATTTCTTAGAATTTATGAAAAATCGACTAAGTCCGAGATGCCTTTAAGTAGAGATGCTGTATTAAGATGGGAGATGCAGAAGATCAAGATTCATCTCCATGCAGCATCCCATTCATCTCGCAGCATCCTAACATATGAATTTCTTAGAATTTATGAAAAATCGACAAAGTCCGAGATGCCTTTAAGTAGGGATGCTGTATTAAGATGGGAGATGTAGGAGATCAAGATTCATCTCCATGCAGCATCCCATTCATCTCCCAGCATCCTAACATATGGATTTCTATGAATTTATGAAAAATCGACTAAGTACGAGATGCCTTTAAGTAGGGATGCTGTATTAAGATGGGGGATGAAGAAGATCAAGATTCATCTCCATGCAGCATCCCATTCATCTCGCAGCATCCTAACATATGTATTTCTATGAATTTATGAAAAATCGACTAAGTCCGAGATGCCTTTAAGTAGGGATGCTGTATCGAGATGGGAGATGAAGAAGATCAAGATTCATCTCCATGCAGCATCTCTTTCATCTCGCAGCATCCTAACATATGTTTTTCTTAGAATTTATGAAAAATCGATTAAGTCCGAGATGCCTTTAAGTAGGGATGCTGTATCGAGATGGGAGATGAAGAAGATCAAGATTCATCTCCATGCAGCATCCCATTCATCTCGCAGCATCCTAACATATGAATTTCTTAGAATTTATGAAAAATCGACTAAGTCCGAGATGCCTTTTGCTAGGGATGCTGTATTGAGATGAGAGATGTAGGAGATCAAGATTCATCTCCATGCAGCATCCCATTCATCTCGCAGCATCCTTAAATATGAATTTCTATGAATTTATGAAAAATCGACTAAGTCCGAGATGGCTTTAAGTAGGGATGCTGTATTGAGATGAGAGATGTAGGAGATCAAGATTCATCTCCATGCAGCATCCCATTCATCTCGCAGCATCCTAACATATGAATTTCTATGAATTTATGAAAAATCGACTAAGTCCGAGATGCCTTTAAGTAGGGATGCTGTATTGAGACGGGAGATGTAGGAGATCAATATTCATCTGCATGCAGCATCCCAGTCATCTCGCAGCATCCTAACATATGAATTTCTATGAATTTATGAAAAATCGACTAAGTCCGAGATGCCTTCAAGTAGGGATGCTGTATTAAGATGGGAGATGAAGAAGATCAAGATTCATCTCCTTGCAGCATCCCATTCATCTCCCAGCATCCTAACATATGAATTTCTATGAATTTATGAAAAATCGACTAAGTACGAGATGCCTTTAAGTAGGGATGCTGTATTAAAATAGGAGATTAAGAAGATCAAGATTCATCTCCATGCAGCATCCCATTCATCTCCCAGCATCCTTACATATGTTTTTCTTAGAATTTATGAAAAATCGACTAAGTCCGAGATGCCTTTAAGTATTGATGCTGTATTAAGATGGGAGATGAAGAAGATCAAGATTCATCTCCATGCAGCATATCACTCATCTCCCAGCATCCTAACATATGTTTTTCTTAGAATTTATGAAAAATCGACTAAGTCCGAGATGCCTTTAAGTAGGGATGCTGTTTTGAGATGGGAGATGTAGAAGATCAACATTCATCTCCGTGCAGCATCCCATTCATCTCTTAGCATCCAAACATATGTTTTTCTTAGAATTTATGAAAAATCGACTAAGTCCGAGATGCCTGTAAGTAGGGATGCTGTATTAAGATGGGAGATGAAGAAGATCAAGATTCATCTCCATGCAGCATCCCATTCATCTCCCAGCATCCTAACATATGTTTTTCTTAGAATTTATGAAAAATCGACTAAGTCCGAGATGCATTTAAGTAGGGATGCTGTATTAAGATGGGAGATGAAGAAGATCAAGATTCATCTCCACGCAGCATCCCATTCATCTCGCAGCATCCTAACATATGTTTTTCTTAGAATTTATGAAAAATCGACTAAGTCCGAGATGGCTTTAAGTAGGGATGCTGTATTGAGATGAGAGATGTAGGAGATCAAGATTCATCTCCATGCAGCATCCCATTCATCTCGCAGCATCCTAACATATGTTTTTCTATGAATTTATGAAAAATCGACTAAGTCCGAGATGCCTTTAAGTAGGGATGCTGTATTGAGATGGGAGATGTAGGAGATCAAGATTCATCTCCATGCAGCATCCCATTCATCTCCCAGCATCCTAGCATATGAATTTCTTAGAAGTTATGAAAAATCGACTAAGTCCGAGATGCCTTTAAGTAGGGATGCTGTATTAAGATGGGAGATGAAGAAGATCAAGATTCATCTCCATGCAGCATCCCATTCATCTCCCAGCATCCTAACATATGAATTTCTATGAATTTATGAAAAATCGACTAAGTCCGAGATGCCTTTAAGTAGGGATGCTGTATTGAGATGGGAGATGTAGGAGATCAAGATTCATCTCCATGCAGCATCCCATTCATCTCCCAGCATCCTAACATATGCTTTTCTTAGAATTTATGAAAAATCGACTAAGTCCGAGATGCCTTTAAGTAGGGATGCTGTATTAAGATGAGAGATGAAGAAGATCAAGATTCATCTCCATGCAGCATCCCATTCATCTCGCAGCATCCTAACACATGTTTTTCTAAGAATTTATGAAAAATCTACTAAGTCCGAGATGCCTTTAAGTAGGGATGCTGTATTAAGATGAGAGATGAAGAAGATCAAGATTCATCTCCATGCAGCATCCCATTCATCTCGCAGCATCCTAACATATGAATTTCTTAGAATTTATGAAAAATCGACTAAGTCCGAGATGCCCTTAAGTAGGGATGCTGTATTAAGATGATAGATGAAGAAGATCAAGATTCATCTCCATGCAGCATCCCATTCATCTCCCAGCATCCTAACATATGTTTTTCTTAGAATTTATGAAAAATCGACTAAGTCAGAGATGCCTTTAAGTAAGGATGCTGTATTGAGATGTGAGATGAAGAAGATCAAGATTCATCTCCATGCAGCATCCCATTCATCTCGCAGCATCCTAACATATGAATTTCTATGAATTTATGAAAAATCGACTAAGTCCGAGATGCCCTTAAGTAGGGATGCTGTATTAAGATGATAGATGAAGAAGATCAAGAGTCATCTCCATGCAGCATCCCATTCATCTCGCAGCATCCTAACATATGTTTTTCTTAGAATTTATGAAAAATCGACTAAGTCCGAGATGCCTTTAAGTAGGGATGCTGTATTAAGATGGGAGATGAAGAAGATTGAGATTCATCTCCATGCAGCATCCCATTAATCTCGCAGCATCCCAACATATGTTTTTCTTAGAATTTATGAAAAACCGACTAAGTCCGAGATGCCTTTAAGTAGAGTTGCTGTATTAGGATGGGAGATGAAGAAGATCAAGATTCATCTCCATGCAGCATCCCATTCATCTCCCAGCATCCTAACATATGTTTTTCTTAGAATTTATGAAAAATCGACTAAGTCCGAGATGCCTTTAAGTAGGGATGCTGTATTGCGATGGGAGATGTAGAAGATCAAGATTCACCTCTATGCAGCATCCCATTCTTCTCGCAGCATAATAACATATGAATTTCGATGAATTTATGAAAAAACGACTAAGTCCGAGATGCCTTTAAGTAGGGATGCTGTATTAAGATGAGAGATGAAGAAGATCAAGATTCATCTCCATGCAGCATCCCATTCATCTCGCAGCATCCTAACATATGTTTTTCTTAGAATTTATGAAAAATCGACTAAGTCCGAGATGCCTTCAAGTAGGGATGCTGTATTAAGATGGGAGATGAAGAAGATCAAGATTCATCTCCATGCAGCATCCCATTCATCTCGCAGCATCCTAACATATGTTTTTCTTAGAATTTATGAAAAATAGACTAAGTCCGAGACGCCTTTAAGTAGGGATGCTGTATTGAGATGGGAGATGAAGAAGATCAAGATTCATCTCCATGCAGCATCCCATTCATCTCGCAGCATCCTAACACATGTTTTTCTAAGAATTTATGAAAAATCGACTAAGTCCGAGATGCATTTAAGTAGGGATGCTGTATTAAGATGGGAGATGGAGTAGATCAAGATTCATCTCCATGCAGCATCCCATTCATCTCGCAGCATCCTAACATATGAATTTCTATGAATTTATGAAAAATCGACTAAGTCCGAGATGGCTTTAGGTAGGAATGCTGTATTGAGATGAGAGATGTAGGAGATCAAGATTCATCTCCATGCAGCATCTCATTCATCTCCCAGCATCCTAACATATGAATTTCTTAGAATTTATGAAAAATCGACTAAGTCCGAGATGCCTTTAAGTAGGGATGCTGTATTAAGATGGGAGATGAAGAAGATCAAGATTCATCTCCATGCAGCATCCCATTCATCTCCCAGCATCCTAACATATGAATTTATATGAATTTATGAAAAATCGACTAAGTCCGAGATGGCTTTAAGTAGGGATGCTGTATTAAGATGGGAGATGTAGGAGATCAAGATTCATCTCCATGCAGCATCCCATTCATCTCCCAGCATCCTAACATATGAATTTCTATGAATTTATGAAAAATCGACTAAGTCCGAGATGCCTTTAAGTAGGGATGCTGTATTGAGACGGGAGATGTAGGAGATCAATATTCATCTGCATGCAGCATCCCATTCATCTCGCAGCATCCTAACATATGAATTTCTATGAATTTATGAAAAATCGACTAAGTCCGAGATGCCTTCAAGTAGGGATGCTGTATTAAGATGGGAGATGAAGAAGATCAAGATTCATCTCCATGCAGCATCCCATTCATCTCCCAGCATCCTAACATATGAATTTCTATGAATTTATGAAAAATCGACTAAGTCCGAGATGCCTTTAAGTAGGGATGCTGTATTGAGGTGAGAGATGTAGGAGATCAAGATTCATCTCCATGCAGCATCCCATTCATCTCGCAGCATCCTAACATATGAATTTCTATGAATTTATGAAAAATCGACTAAGTCCGAGATGCCTTTAAGTAGGGATGCTGTATTGAGACGGGAGATGTAGGAGATCAATATTCATCTGCATGCAGCATCCCATTCATCTCGCAGCATCCTAACATATGAATTTCTTAGAATTTATGAAAAATCGACTAAGTCCGAGATGCCTTTAAGTAGGGATGCTGTATTAAGATGGGAGATGAAGAAGATCAAGATTCATCTCCATGCAGCATCCCATTCATCTCGCAGCATCCTAACATATGTTTTTCTTAGAATTTATGAAAAATCGACTAAGTCCGAGATGCATTTAAGTAGGGATGCTGTATTAAGATGGGAGATGAAGTAGATCAAGATTCATCTCCATGCAGCATCCCATTCATCTCGCAGCATCCTAACATATGAATTTCTATGAATTTATGAAAAATCGACTAAGTCCGAGATGGCTTTAGGTAGGAATGCTGTATTGAGATGAGAGATGTAGGAGATCAAGATTCATCTCCATGCAGCATCTCATTCATCTCCCAGCATCCTAACATATGAATTTCTTAGAATTTATGAAAAATCGACTAAGTCCGAGATGCTTTTAAGTAGGGATGCTGTATTAAGATGGGAGATGAAGAAGATCAAGATTCATCTCCATGCAGCATCCCATTCATCTCCCAGCATCCTTACATATGAATTTCTATGAATTTATGAAAAATCGACTAAGTCCGAGATGGCTTTAAGTAGGGATGCTGTATTGAGATGAGAGATGAAGGAGATCAAGATTCATCTCCATGCAGCATCCCATTCATCTCCCAGCATCCTTACATATGAATTTCTATGAATTTATGAAAAATCGACTAAGTCCGAGATGGCTTTAAGTAGGGATGCTGTATTGAGATGAGAGATGAAGGAGATCAAGATTCATCTCCATGCAGCATCCCATTCATCTCGCAGCATCCTAACATATGAATTTCTATGAATTTATGAAAAATCGACTAAGTCCGAGATGCCTTTAAGTAGGGATGCTGTATTGAGACGGGACATGTAGGAGATCAATATTCATCTGCATGCAGCATCCCATTCATCTCGCAGCATCCTTACATATGAATTTCTATGAATTTATGAAAAATCGACTAAGTCCGAGATGCCTTCAAGTAGGGATGCTGTATTAAGATGGGAGATGAAGAAGATCAAGATTCATCTCCATGCAGCATCCCATTCATCTCCCAGCATCCTAACATATGAATTTCTATGAATTTATGAAAAATCGACTAAGTCCGAGATGCCTTTAAGTAGGGATGCTGTATTGAGATGAGAGATGTAGGAGATCAAGATTCATCTCCATGCAGCATCCCATTCATCTCGCAGCATCCTAACATATGAATTTCTATGAATTTATGAAAAATCGACTAAGTCCGAGATGCCTTTAAGTAGGGATGCTGTATTGAGACGGGAGATGTAGGAGATCAATATTCATCTGCATGCAGCATCCCATTCATCTCGCAGCATCCTAACATATGAATTTCTTAGAATTTATGAAAAATCGACTAAGTCCGAGATGCCTTTAAGTAGGGATGCTGTATTAAGATGGGAGATGAAGAAGATCAAGATTTATCTCCATGCAGCATCCCATTCATCTCGCAGCATCCTAACATATGTTTTTCTTAGAATTTATGAAAAATCGACTAAGTCCGAGATGGCTTTAAGTAGGGATGCTGTATTAAGATGGGAGAAGTAGGAGATCAAGATGCATCTCCATGCAGCATCCCATTCATCTCCCAGCATCCTAACATATGAATTTCTTAGAATTTATGAAAAATCGACTAAGTCCGAGATGCCTTTAAGTAGGGATGCTGTATTAAGATGGGAGATGAAGAAGATTGAGATTCATCTCCATGCAGCATCCCATTGATCTCGCAGCATCCCAACATATGTTTTTCTTAGAATTTATGAAAAACCGACTAAGTCCGAGATGCCTTTAAGTAGAGTTGCTGTATTAGGATGGGAGATGAAGAAGATCAAGATTCATCTCCATGCAGCATCCCATTCATCTCCCAGAATCCTAACATATGTTTTTCTTAGAATTTATTAAAAATCGACTAAGTCCGAGATGCCTTTAAGTAGGGATGCTGTATTAAGATGGGAGATGTAGAAGATCAAGATTCACCTCTATGCAGCATCCCATTCTTCTCGCAGCATAATAACATATGAATTTCGATGAATTTATGAAAAAACGACTAAGTCCGAGATGCCTTTAAGTAGGGATGCTGTATTAAGATGAGAGATGAAGAAGATCAAGATTCATCTCCATGCAGCATCCCATTCATCTCGCAGCATCCTAACATATGTTTTTCTTAGAATTTATGAAAAATCGACTAAGTCCGAGATGGCTTTAAGTAGGGATGCTGTATTAAGATGGGAGATGAAGAAGATCAATATTCATCTCCATGCAGCATCCCATTCATCTCGCAGCATCCTAACATATGAATTTCTAAGAATTTATGAAAAATCGACTAAGTCCGAGATGCCTTTAAGTAGGGATGCTGTATTAAGATGGGAGATGAAGAAGATCAAGATTCATCTCCATGCAGCATCACATTCATCTCGCAGCATCCTAACATATGTTTTTCTTATAATTTATGAAAAATCGACTAAGTCCGAGATGCCTTTAAGTAGGGATGCTGTATTAAGATGAGAGATGAAGAAGATCAAGATTCATCTCCATGCAGCATCCCATTCATCTCGCAGCATCCTAACATATGTTTTTCTTAGAATTTATGAAAAATAGACTAAGTCCGAGACGCCTTTAAGTAGGGATGCTGTATTGATCCCATTCATCTCCCAGCATCCTAACATATGTTTTTCTTAGAATTTATGAAAAATCGACTAAGTCCGAGATGCATTTAAGTAGGGATGCTGTATTAAGATGGGAGATGAAGTAGATCAAGATTCATCTCCATGCAGCATCCCATTCATCTCGCAGCATCCTAACATATGAATTTCTTAGAATTTATGAAAAATCGACTAAGTCCGAGATGCCTTCAAGTAGGGATGCTGTATTAAGATGGGAGATGAAGAAGATCAAGATTCATCTCCATGCAGCATCCCATTCATCTCGCAGCATCCTAACATATGAATTTCTATGAATTTATGAAAAATCGACTAAGTCCGAGATGCCTTTAAGTAGGGATGCTGTATTGAGATGAGAGATGTAGGAGATCAAGATTCATCTCCATGCAGCATCCCATTCATCTCGCAGCATCCTAACATATGAATTTCTTAGAATTTATGAAAAATCGACTAAGTCCGAGATGGCTTTAAGTAGGGATGCTGTA
Source organism: Anopheles coustani (assembly GCF_943734705.1). Taxonomy (NCBI): domain Eukaryota; kingdom Metazoa; phylum Arthropoda; class Insecta; order Diptera; family Culicidae; genus Anopheles; species Anopheles coustani. The sequence goes on along the minus strand of NW_026525139.1, from coordinate 80,108 downwards.
TTAAGATGGGAGATGTAGGAGATCAAGATTCATCTCCATGCAGCATCCCATTCATCTCGCAGCATCCTAACATATGAATTTCTATGAATTTATGAAAAATCGACTAAGTCCGAGATGCCTTTAAGTAGGGATGCTGTATTGAGATGGGAGATGTAGGAGATCAAGATTCATCTCCATGCAGCATCCCATTCATCTCCCAGCATCCTAACATATGAATTTCTTAGAATTTATGAAAAATCGACTAAGTCCGAGAAGCCTTTAAGTAGGGATGCTGTATTAAGATGGGAGATGAATAAGATCAAGATTCATCTCCATGCAGCATCCCATTCATCTCCCAGCATCCTAACATATGAATTTCTATGAATTTATGAAAAATCGACTAAGTCCGAGATGCATTTAAGTAGGGATGCTGTATTAAGATGGGAGATGAAGTAGATCAAGATTCATCTCCTTGCAGCATCCCATTCATCTCCCAGCATCCTAACATATGAATTTCTTAGAATTTATGAAAAATCGACTAAGTCCGAGATGCCTTTAAGTAGGGATGCTGTATTAAGATGGGAGATGAAGAAGATCAAGATTCATCTCCATGCAGCATCCCATTCATCTCCCAGCATCCTAACATATGAATTTCTTAGAATTTATGAAAAATCGACTAAGTCCGAGATGGCTTTAAGTAGTAATGCTGTATTAAGATGGGAGATGTAGGAGATCAAGATGCATCTCCATGCAGCATCCCATTCATCTCCCAGCATCCTAACATATGAATTTCTATGAATTTATGAAAAATCGACTAAGTCCGAGATGCCTTTAAGTAGGGATGCTGTATTGAGATGGGAGATGTAGGAGCTCAAGATTCATCTCCATGCAGCATCCCATTCATCTCGCAGCATCCTAACATATGAATTTCTTAGAATTTATGAAAAATCGACTAAGTCCGAGAAGCCTTTAAGTAGGGATGCTGTATTAAGATGGGAGATGAAAAAGATCAAGATTCATCTCCATGCAGCATCCCATTCATCTCGCAGCATCCTAACATATGAATTTCTATGAATTTATGAAAAATCGACTAAGTCCGAGATGCCTTTAAGTAGGGATGCTGTATTGAGATGAGAGATGTAGGAGATCAAGATTCATCTCCATGCAGCATCCCATTCATCTCGCAGCATCCTAACATATGAATTTCTATGAATTTATGAAAAATCGACTAAGTCCGAGATGCCTTTAAGTAGGGATGCTGTATTGAGACAGGAGATGTAGGAGACCAAGATTCATCTCCATGCAGCATCCCATTCATCTCCCAGCATCCTTACATATGAATTTCTTAGAATTTAAGAAAAATCGACTAAGTCCGAGATGCCTTTAAGTAGGGATGCTGTATTAAGATGGGAGATGAAGAAGATCAAGATTCATCTCCATGCAGCATCCTATTCATCTCCCAGCATCCTAAAATATGAATTTCTTAGAATTTATGAAAAATCGACTAAGTCCGACATGCATTTAAGTAGGGATGCTGTATTAAGATGGGAGATGAAGAAGATGAAGATTCATCTCCATGCAGCGTCTCATTCATCTCGCAGCATCCTAACATATGAATTTCTTAGAATTTATGAAAAATCGACTAAGTCCGAGATGCCCTTAAGTAGGGATGCTGTATTAAGATGGGAGATGGAGAAGATCAAGATTCATCTTCATGCAGCATCTCATTCATCTCGCAGCATCCTAACATATGTTTTTCTTAGAATTTATGAAAAATCGACTAAGTCCGAGATGCCTTTAAGAAGGGATGCTGTATTAAGATGGGAGATGAAGAAGATCAAGATTCATCTCCATGCAGCAAACCATTCATCTCGCAGCATCCTTACATATGAATTTCTTAGAATTTATGAAAAATCGACTAAGTCCGAGATGCCTTTAAGTAGGGATGCTGTATTAAGATGGGAGATAGAGAAGATCAAGATTCATCTCCATGCAGCATCTCATTCATCTCGCAGCATCCTAACATATGTTTTTCTTAGAATTTATGAATAATCGACTAATTCCGAGATGCCTTTAAGTAGGGATGCTGTATTAAGATGGGAGATGAAGAAGATCAAGATTCATCTCCATGCAGCATCCTATTCATCTCCCAGCATCCTAAAATATGAATTTCTTAGAATTTATGAAAAATCGACTAAGTCCGACATGCATTTAAGTAGGGATGCTGTATTAAGATGGGAGATGAAGAAGATGAAGATTTATCTCCATGCAGCGTCTCATTCATCTCGCAGCATCCTAACATATGAATTTCTTAGAATTTATGAAAAATCGACTAAGTCCGAGATGCCCTTAAGTAGGGATGCTGTATTAAGATGGGGGATGAAGAAGATCAAGATTTATCTCCATGCAGCAAACCATTCATCTCGCAGCATCCTTACATATGAATTTCTTAGAATTTATGAAAAATCGACTAAGTCCGAGATGCCTTTAAGAAGGGATGCTGTATTAAGATGGGAGATGGAGAAGATCAAGATTCATCTCCATGCAGCATCCCATTCATCTCGCAGCATCCTTACATATGTTTTTCTTAGAATTTATGAAAAATCGACTAAGTCCGAGATGCCTTCAAGTAGGGATGCTGTATTAATATGGGAGATTAAGAAGACCAAGATTCATCTCCATGAAGCATTCCGTTCATCTCGCGGCATGCTAACATATGTTTTTCTTAGAATTTATGAAAAATCGACTTAGTCCGAGATGCCTTTAAGTAGGGATGCTGTATTAAGATGGGAGATGAAGAAGATCAAGATTCATCTCCATGCAGCATCCCATTCATCTCGCAGCATCCTTACATATGTTTTTCTTAGAATTTATGAAAAATCGACTAAGTCCGAGATGCCTTGAAGTAGGGATGCTGTATCGAGATGGGAGATGAAGAAGATCAAGATTCATCTCCATGCAGCATCCCATTCATCTCGCAGCATCCTTACATATGTTTTTCTTAGAATTTATGAAAAATCGACTAAGTCCGAGATCACTTTAAGTAGGGATGCTGTATTAAGATGGGAGATGAAGAAGATCAAGATTCATCTCCATGCAGCATTCCGTTAATCTCGCGGCATGCTAACATATGAATTTCTTAGAATTTATGAAAAATCGTTTAAGTCCGAGATGCCTTTAAGAAGGGATGCTGTGTTAAGATGGAAGATGACGAAGATCAAGATTCATCTCCATGCAGCATCCCATTTATCTCGCAGCATCCTAACATATGTTTTTCTTAGAATTTATGAAAAATCGACTAAGTCCGAGATGCCTTTAAGAAGGGATGCTGTGTTAAGATGGAAGATGAAGAAGATCAAGATTCATCTCCATGCAGCATCCCATTCATCTCGCAGCTTCCTAACATATGTTTTTCTTAGAATTTATGAAAAATCGACTAAGTCCGAGATGCCTTTAAGTAGGGATGATGCATTAAGATGGGAGATGAAAAAGATCAAGATTCATCTCCATGCAGTATCCCATTCATCTCGCAGCATCCTAACATATGTTTTTCTAAGAATTTATGAAAAATCGACTAAGTCCGAGATGCCTTTAAGAAGGGATGCTGTATTAAGATGGGAGATGTAGAAGATCAAGATTCATCTCCATGCAGCATCCCATTCATCTCGCAGCATCCTTACATATGAATTTCTTAGAATTTATGAAAAATCGCCTAAGTCCGAGATGCCTTTAAGTAGGGATGCTGTATTAAGATGGGAGATGTAGAAGATCAAGATTCATCTCCATGCAGCATCCCATTCGACTCGCAGCATCCTAACATATGTTTTTCTTAGAATTTATGAAAAATCGACTAAGTCCAAGATGCCTTAAAGTATGGATGCTGTATTGAGATGGGAGATGAATAAGATCAAGATTCATCTCCATGCAGCATCCCATTCATCTTGCAGCATCCTTACATATGTTTGTCTTAGAATTTATGAAAAATCGACTAAGTCCAAGATGCCTTAAAGTAGGGATGCTGTATCAAGATGGGAGATGAAGAAGATCAAGATTCATCTCCATGCAGCATCCCATTCATCTCGCAGCATCCTAACATATGAATTTCTTAGAATTTATGAAAAATCGACTAAGTCCGAGATGCCTTTAAGTAGGGATGCTGTATTAAGATGGGAGATGTAGAAGATCAAGATTCATCTCCATGCAGCATCCCATTCGACTCGCAGCATCCGTACATATGAATTTCTTAGAATTTATGAAAAATAGACTAAGTCCGAGATGCTCTTAAGTAGGGATGCTGTATTAAGATGGGAGATGGAGAAGATCAAGATTCATCTCCATGCAGCATCCCATTCATCTCGCAGCATCCTAACATATGTTTTTCTTAGAATTTATGAAAAATCGATTAAGGCCGAGATGCCTTTAAGTAGGGATGCTGTATTTAGATGGGAGATGAAGAAGATCAATATTCATCTCCATGCAGCATCCCATTCATCTCCCAGCATCCTTACATATGAATTTCTTAGAATTTATGAAAAATCGACTATGTACGAGATGCCTTTAAGTAGGGATGCTGTATTAAGATGGGAGATGAAGAAGATCAAGATTCATCTCCATGCAGCATCGCATTCATCTCGCAGCATCCTAACATATGAATTTCTATGAATTTATGAAAAATCGACTAAGTCCGAGATGGCTTTAAGTAGGGATGCTGTATTGAGATGGGAGATGTAGGAGATCATGATTCATCTCCATGCAGCATCCCATTCATCTCCCAGCATCCTAACACATGTTTTTCTAAGAATTTATAAAAAATCGACTAAGTCCGAGATGCCTTTAAGCAGGGATGCTGTATTAAGATGAAAGATGAAGAAGATAAAGATTCATCTCCATGCAGCATCCCATTCATCTCCCAGAATCCTAACATATGTTTTTCTTAGAATTTATTAAAAATCGGCTAAGTCCGAGATGCCTTTAAGTAGGGATGCTGTATTAAGATGGGAGATGTAGAAGATCAAGATTCATCTCCATGCAGCATCCCATTCATCTCGCAGCATCCTAACATATGAATTTCTTAGAATTTATGAAAAATCGACTAAGTCCGAGATGCCTTTAAGTAGGGATGCTGTATTAAGATGGGAGATGTAGAAGATCAAGATTCATCTCCATGCAGCATCCCATTCGACTCGCAGCATCCTAACATATGTTTTTCTTAGAATTTATGAAAAATCGTCTAAGTCCAAGATGCCTTAAAGTAGGGATGCTGTATTGAGATGGGAGATGTAGGAGATCAAGATTCATCTCCAACCAGCATCCCATTCATCTCCCAGCATCCTAACATATGAATTTCTTAGAATTTATGAAAAATCGACTAAGTCCGAGATGGCTTAAAGTAGGGATGCTGTATTAAGATGGGAGATGTAGGAGATCAAGATTCATCTCCATGCAGCATCCCATTCATCTCCCAGCATCCTAACATATGAATTTCTTAGAATTTATGAAAAATCGACTAAGTCCGAGATGCCTTTAAGTAGGGATGCTGTATCGAGATGGGAGATGAAGAAGATCAAGATTCATCTCCATGCAGCATCCCAATCATCTCGCAGCATCCTAACATATGTTTTTCTTAGAATTTATGAAAAATAGACTTAGTCCGAGATGCATTTAAGTAGGGATGCTGTATTAAGATGGGAGTTGAAGTAGATCAAGATTCATCTCCATGCAGCATCCCATTCATCTCGCAGCATCCTAACATATGAATTTCTATGAATTTATGAAAAATCGACTAAGTCCGAGATGGCTTTAAGTAGGGATGCTGTATTGAGATGAGAGATGTAGGAGATCAAGATTCATCTCCATGCAGCATCCCATTCATCTCGCAGCATCCTAACATATGTTTTTCTAAGAATTTATGAAAAATCGACTAAGTCCGAGATGGCTTAAAGTAGGGATGCTGTATTAAGATGGGAGATGTAGGAGATCAAGATTCATCTCCATGCAGCATCCCATTCATCTCCCAGCATCCTAACATATGAATTTCTTAGAATTTATGAAAAATCGACTAAGTCCGAGATGCCTTTAAGTAGGGATGCTGTATCGAGATGGGAGATGAAGAAGATCAAGATTCATCTCCATGCAGCATCCCAATCATCTCGCAGCATCCTAACATATGTTTTTCTTAGAATTTATGAAAAATCGACTAAGTCCGAGATGCCTTTAAGCAGGGATGCTGTATTAAGATGGGAGATGAAGAAGATCAAGATTCATCTCCATGCAGCATCCCATTCATCTCGCAGCATCCTAACATATGTTTTTCTTAGAATTTATGAAAAATCGACTAAGTCCGAGATGCCTTTAAGAAGGGATGCTGTATTAAGATGGGAGATGAAGAAGATCAAGATTCATCTCCATTCAGCATCCCATTCATCTCGCAGCATCCTAACACATGTTTTTCTAAGAACTTATGAAAAATCGACTAAGTCCGAGATGCCTTTAAGTAGGGATGCTTTATTGAGATGGGAGATGAAGAAGATCAAGATTCATCTCCATTCAGCATCCCATTCATCTCGCAGCATCCTTACATATGATTTTCTTAGAATTTATGAAAAATCGACTAAGTCCGAGATTCCTTTAAGTAGGGATGCTGTATTAAGATGGGAGATGAAGAAGATCAAGATTTATCTCCATGCAGCATCCCATTCATCTCGCATCATCCTAACATATGAATTTCTTAGAATTTATGAAACATCGACTAAGTCCGAGATGCTTTTAAGTAGGGATGCTGTATTAAGATACGAGATGAAGAAGATCAAGATTCATCTCCATGCAGCATCCCATTCATCTCCCAGCATCCTAACATATGTTTTTCTTAGAATATATGAAAAATCGACTAAGTCCGAGATGCCTTTAAGTAGGGATGCTGTATTAAGATGGGAGATGAAGAAGATCAAGATTCATCTCCATGCAGCATCCCATTCTTCTCGCAGCATCCTAACATATGATTTTCTTAGAATTTATGAAAAATCGACTAAGTCCGAGATTCCTTTAAGTAGGGATGCTGTATTAAGATGGGAGATGAAGAAGATCAAGATTCATCTCCATGCAGCATCCCATTCATCTCGCAGCATCCTAACATATGTTTTTCTTAGAATTTATGGAAAATCGACTAAGTCCGAGATGCCTTTAAGTAGGGATGCTGTATTAAGATGGGAGATGGAGAAGATCAAGATTCATCTCCATGCAGCATCCCATTCATCTCCCAGCATCCTAACATATGTTTTTCTTAGAATATATGAAAAATCGACTAAGTCCGAGATGCCTTTAAGTAGGGATGCTGTATTAAGATGGGAGATGGAGAAGATCAAGATTCATCTCCATGCAGCATCCCATTCATCTCGCAGCATCCTAACATATGATTTTCTTAGAATTTATGAAAAATCGACTAAGTCCGAGATGCCTTCAAGTAGGGATGCTGTATTCAGATGGGAGATGAAGAAGATCAAGATTCATCTCCATGCAGCATCCCAATTATTTCGCAGCATCCTAGCATATGTTTTTCTTATAATTTATGAAAAATCGACTAAGTCCGAGATGCCTTTAAGTAGGGATGCTGTATTAAGATGGGAGATGAAGAAGATCAAGATTCATCTCCATATAGCATCCCATTCATCTCGCAGCATCCTAACATATGAATTTCTTAGAATTTATGAAAAATCGACTAAGTCCAAGATGCCTTTAAGTAGGGATGCTGTATTGAGATGGGAGATGTAGGAGATCAAGATTCATCTCCATGCAGCATCCCATTCAGCTCGCAGCACCCTTACATATGAATTTCTTAGAATTTATGAAAAACCGACTAAGTCCGAGATGCCTTTAAGTAGGGATGCTGTATTGAAATGGGAGATGTAGGAGATCAAGATTCATCTCCATGCAGCATCCCATTCTTCTCGCAGCATCCTAACATATGAATTTCTTAGAATTTATGAAAAATCGACAAAGTCCAAGATGCCTTTAAGTAGGGATGCTGTATTAAGATGGGAGATGAAAAAGATCAAGATTCATCTCCATGCAGCATCCCATTTTTCTCGCAGCATCCTAACATATGAATTTCTTAGAATTTATGAAAAATCGACTAAGTCCGAGATGCCTTTAAGTAGGGATGCTGTATTGAGATGGAAGATGTAGGAGATCAAGATTCATCTCCATGCAGCATCCCATTCTTCTCGCAGCATCCTCACATATGAATTTCTAAGAATTTATGAAAAATCGACTAAGTCCGAGATGCCTTTAAGTAGGGATGCTGTATTGAAATGGGAGATGTAGGAGATCAAGATTCATCTCCATAAAGCATCCCATTCTTCTCGCAGCATCCTAACATATGAATTTCTTAGAATTTATGAAAAATCGACTAAGTCCAAGATGCCTTTAAGTAGGGATGCTGTATTAAGATGGGAGATGTAGGAGATCAAGATTTATCTCCATGCAGCATCCCATTCATCTCCCAGCATCCTAACATATGTTTTTCATAGAATTTATGAAAAATCGACTAAGTCCGAGATGCCTTTAAGTAGGGATGCTGTATTAAGATGGGAGATGAAGAAGATCAAGATTCATCTCCATGCAGCATCCCATTCATCTCGCAGCATCCTAACATATGAATTTCTAAGAATTTATGAAAAATCGACTAAGTCCGAGATGCCTTTAAGTAGGGATGCTGTATTGAGATGGGAGATGTAAAAGATCAATATTCATCTCCATGAGGCATCCCATTCATCAACCAGCATCCTAACATATGTTTTTCTCAGAATTTATGAAAAATCGACTAAGTCAGAGATGCCTTTAAGTAGGGATGCTGTATTAAGATGGGAGATGAAAAAGATCAAGATTCATCTCCATGCAGCATCCCATTCATCTCGCAGCATCCTAACATATGTTTTTCTTAGTATTTATGAAAAATCGACTAAGTCCGAGATGCCTTCAAGTAGGGATGCTGTATTAAGATGGAAGATGTAGAAGATCAAGATTCATCTCCATGCAGCATCCCATTCATCTCCCAGCATCCTAACATATGTTTTTCTATGAATTTATGAAAAATCGACTAAGTCCGAGATGCCTTTAAGTAGGGATGCTGTATTAAGATGGGAGATGAAGAAGATCAAGATTCATCTCCATGCAGCATCCCATTCATCTCCCAGCATCCTTACATATGAATTTCTTCGAATTTATGAAAAATCGACTAAGTCCGAGTTGCCTTTAAGTAGGGATGCTGTATTAGGATGGGAGATGAAGAAGATCAAGATTCATCTCCATGCAGCATCCCATTCATCTCGCAGCATCCCAACATATGTTTTTCTTAGAATTTATGAAAAATTGACTAAGTCCGAGATGCCTTTAAGTAGGGATGCTGTATTAAGATGGGAGATGAAGAAGATCAAGATTCATCTCCATGCAGCATCCCATTCATCTCGCAGCATCCTAACATATGAATTTCTTAGAATTTATGAAAAATCGACTAAGTCCGAGATGCCTTTAAGTAGGGATGCTGTATTAAGATGGGAGATGAAGAAGATCAAGATTCATCTCCATGCAGCATCCCATTCATCTCGCAGCATCCTAACATATGTTTTTCTTAGAATTTATGAAAAATCGACTAAGTCCGAGATGCCATGAAGTAGGGATGCTGTATTGAGATGGGAGATGAAGAAGATCAAGATTCATCTCCATGCAGCATCCCATTCATCTCGCAGCATCCTAACATATGAATTTCTTAGAATGTATGAAAAATCGACTAAGTCCGAGATGCCTTTAAGTAGGGATGCTGTATTCAGATGGGAGATGAAGAAGATCAAGATTCATCTCCATGCAGCATCCCATTCCTCTCGCAGCATCCTAACATATGAATTTCTTAGAATTTATGAAAAATCGACTAAGTCCGAGATGCCTTTAAGTAGGGATGCTGTATTAGGATGGGAGATGAAGAAGATCAAGATTCATCTCCATGCAGCATCCCATTCATCTCGCAGCATCCCAACATATGTTTTTCTTTGAATTTATGAAAAATTGACTAAGTCCGAGATGCCTTTAAGTAGGGATGCTGTATTAAGATGGGAGATGAAGAAGATCAAGATTCATCTCCATGCAGCATCCCATTCATCTCGCAGCATCCTTACATATGAATTTCTTAGAATTTATGAAAAATCGACTAAGTCCGAGATGCCTTTAAGTAGGGATGCTGTATTAAGATGGGAGATGAAGAAGATCAAGATTCATGTCCATGCAGCATCCCATTCATCTCGCAGCATCCTAACATATGAATTTCTTAGAATTTATGAAAAATCGACTAAGTCCGAGATGCCTTTAAGTAGGGATGCTGTATTAAGATGGGAGATGGAGAAGATCAAGATTCATCTCCATGCAGCATCCCATTCCTCTCGCAGCATCCTAACATATGAATTTCTTAGAATTTATGAAAAATCGACTAAGTCCGAGATGCCTTTAAGTAGGGATGCTGTATTAAGATGGGAGATGAAGAAGATCAAGATTCATCTCCATGCAGCATCCCATTCATCTCGCAGCATCCTAACATATTAATTTCTTAGAATTTATGAAAAATCGACTAAGTCCGAGATGCCTTTAAGTAGGGATGCTGTATTAAGATGGGAGATGAAGAAGATCAAGATTCATCTCCATGCAGCATCCCATTCATCTCCCAGCATCCTTACATATGAATTTCTTCGAATTTATGAAAAATCGACTAAGTCCGAGTTGCCTTTAAGTAGGGATGCTGTATTAGGATGGGAGATGAAGAAGATCAAGATTCATCTCCATGCAGCATCCCATTCATCTCCACGCATCCTAACATATGTTTTTCTTAGAATTCATGAAAAATCGACTAAGTCCGAGATGCCTTTAAGTAGGGATGCTGTATTAAGATGGAAGATGAAGAAGATCAAGATTCATCTCCATGCAGCATCCCATTCATCTCGCAGCATCCTAACATATGTTTTTCTTTGAATTTATGAAAAATCAACTAAGTCCGAGATGCCTTTAAGTAGGGATGCTGTATTAAGATGGGAGATGAAGAAGATCAAGATTCATCTCCATGCAGCTTCCCATTCATCTCGCAGCATCCTAACATATGAATTTCTTAGAATTTATGAAAAATCGACTTAGTCCGAGATGCCTTTAAGTAGGGATGCTGTATTAAGATGGGAGATGAAGAAGATCAAGATTCATCTCCATGCAGCATCCCATTCATCTCGCAGCATCCTAACATATGAATTTCTTAGAATTTATGAAAAATCGACTAAGTCCGAGATGCCTTTAAGTAGGGATGCTGTATTGAGATGGGAGATGTAGAAGATCAAGATTCATCTCCATGCAGCATCCCATTCATCTCGCAGCATCCTAACATATGAATTTCTTAGAATTTATGAAAAATCGACTAAGTCCGAGATGCCTTTAAGTAGGGATGCTGTATTAAGATGGGAGATGAAGAAGATCAAGATTCATCTCCATGCAGCATCCCATTCATCTCGCAGCATCCCAACATATGTTTTTCTTAGAATTTATGAAAAATTGACTAAGTCCGAGATGCCTTTAAGTAGGGATGCTGTATTAAGATGGGAGATGAAGAAGATCAAGATTCATCTCCATGCAGCATCCCATTCATCTCGCAGCATCCTAACATATGAATTTCTTAGAATTTATGAAAAATCGACTAAGTCCGAGATGCCTTTAAGTAGGGATGCTGTATTAAGATGGGAGATGAAGAAGATCAAGATTCATCTCCATGCAGCATCCCATTCATCTCGCAGCATCCTAACATATGTTTTTCTTAGAATTTATGAAAAATTGACTAAGTCCGAGATGCCTTTAAGTAGGGATGCTGTATTAAGATGGGAGATGAAGAAGATCAAGATTCATCTCCATGCAGCATCCCATTCATCTCGCAGCATCCTAACATATGAATTTCTTAGAATTTATGAAAAATCGACTAAGTCCGAGATGCCTTTAAGTAGGGATGCTGTATTAAGATGGGAGATGAAGAAGATCAAGATTCATCTCCATGCAGCATCCCATTCCTCTCGCAGCATCCTAACATATGAATTTCTTAGAATTTATGAAAAATCGACTAAGTCCGAGATGCCTTTAAGTAGGGATGCTGTATTAAGATGGGAGATGAAGAAGATCAAGATTCATCTCCATGCAGCATCCCATTCATCTCGCAGCATCCTAACATATTAATTTCTTAGAATTTATGAAAAATCGACTAAGTCCGAGATGCCTTTAAGTAGGGATGCTGTATTAAGATGGGAGATGAAGAAGTTCAAGATTCATCTCCATGCAGCATCCCATTCATCTCGCAGCATCCTAACATATGTTTTTCTTAGAATTTATGAAAAATCGACTAAGTCCGAGATGCCATGAAGTAGGGATGCTGTATTGAGATGGGAGATGAAGAAGATCAAGATTCATCTCCATGCAGCATCCCATTCATCTCGCAGCATCCTAACATATGAATTTCTATGAATTTATGAAAAATCGACTAAGTCCGAGATGGCTTTAAGTAGGGATGCTGTATTGAGACGGGAGATGTAGGAGATCAAGATTCATCTCCATGCAGCATCCCATTCATCTCGCAGCATCCTAACATATTAATTTCTTAGAATTTATGAAAAATCGACTAAGTCCGAGATGCCTTTAAGTAGGGATGCTGTATTAAGATGGGAGATGAAGAAGATCAAGATTCATCTCCATGCAGCATCCCATTCATCTCGCAGCATCCTAACATATGAATTTCTTAGAATTTATGAAAAATCGACTAAGTCCGAGATGCCTTTAAGCAGGGATGCTGTATTGATATGGGAGATGTAAAAGATAAATATTCATCTCCATGCAGCATCCCATTCATCTCGCAGCATCCTAACATATGAATTTCTATGAATTTATGAAAAATCGACTAAGTCCGAGATGGCTTTAAGTAGGGATGCTGTATTGAGACGGGAGATGTAGGAGATCAAGATTCATCTCCATGCAGCATCCCATTCAGCTCCCAGCATCCTAACATATGAATTTCTTAGAATTTATGAAAAATCGACTAAGTCCGAGATACCTTTAAGTAGGGATGCTGTATTAAGATGGGAGATGAAGAAGATCAAGATTCATCTCCATGCAGCATCCCATTCATCTCGCTGCATCCTAACATATGAATTTCTTAGAATTTATGAAAAATCGACTAAGTCCGAGATGCCTTTAAGTAGGGATGCTGTATTAAGATGGGAGATGAAGAAGATCAAGATTCATCTCCATGCAGCATCCCATTCATCTCGCAGCATCCTAACATATGAATTTCTTAGAATTTATGAAAAATCGACTAAGTCAGAGATGCCTTTAAGTAGGGATGCTGTATTGAGATGGGAGATGAAGAAGATCAAGATTCATCTCCATGCAGCATCCCATTCATCTCCCAGCATCCAAACATATGAATTTCTTAGAATTTATGAAAAATCGACTTAGTCCGAGATGCCTTTAAGCAGGGATGCTGTATTGATATGGGAGATGTAAAAGATAAATATTCATCTCCATGCAGCATCCCATTCATCTCGCAGCATCCTAACATATGAATTTCTTAGAATTTATGAAAAATCGACTAAGTCCGAGATGCCTTTAAGTAGGGATGCTGTATTAAGATGGGAGATGTAGGAGATCAAGATTCATCTCCATGCAGCATCCCATTCATCTCGCAGCATCATAACATATGTTTTTCTTAGAATTTATGAAAAATCGACTAAGTCCGAGATGCCTTTAAGAAGGGATGCTGTATTAAGATGGGAGATGTTGAAGATCAAGATTCAACTCCATGCAGCATCCCATTCATCTCGCTGCATCCTAACATATGATTTTCTTAGAATTTATGAAAAATCGACTAAGTCCGAGATGCCTTTAAGTAGGGATGCTGTATTAAGATGGGAGATGTAGGAGATCAAGATTCATCTCCATGCAGCATCCCATTCATCTCGCAGCATCCAAACATATGTTTTTCTTAGAATTTATGAAAAATCGACTAAGTCCGAGATGCCTTTAAGTAGGGATGCTGTATTAAGATGGGAGATGAAGAAGATCAAGATTCATCTCCATGCAGCATCCCATTCACCTCGCAGCATCCTAACATATGAATTTCTTAGAATTTATGAAAAATCGACTTAGTCCGAGATGCCTTTAAGTAGGGATGCTGTATTAAGATGGAAGATGAAGAAGATCAAGATTCATCTCCATGCAGCATCCCATTCATTTCGCAGCATCCTAACATATGTTTTTCTTAGAATTTATGAAAAATCGACTAAGTCCGAGATGCCTTTAAGTAGGGATGCTGTATCGAGATGGGAGTTGAAGAAGATCAAGATTCATCTCCATGCAGCATCCCATTCATCTCGCAGCATCCTAACATATGAATTTCTTAGAATTTATGAAAAATCGACTAAGTCCGAGATGCCTTTAAGTAGGGATGCTGTATCGAGATGGGAGATGAAGAAGATCAAGATTCATCTCCATGCAGCATCCCATTCATCTCGCAGCATCCTAACATATGTTTTTCTTAGAATTTATGAAAAATCGACTAAGTCCGAGATGCCTTTAAGTAGGGATGCTGTATCGAGATGGGAGATGAAGAAGATCAAGATTCATCTCCATGCAGCATCCCATTCATCTCGCAGTATCCTAACATATGAATTTCTTAGAATTTATGAAAAATCGACTAAGTCAGAGATGCCTTTAAGTAGGGATGCTGTATTGAGATGGGAGATGTAGGAGATCAAGATTCATCTCCATGCAGCATCCCATTCATCTCGCAGCATCCTAACATATGAATTTCTTAGAATTTATGAAAAATCGACTAAGTCCGAGATGCCTTTAAGTAGGGATGCTGTATTAAGATGGGAGATGAAGAAGATCAAGATTCATCTCCATGCAGCATCCCATTCCTCTCGCAGCATCCTAACATATGAATTTCTTAGAATTTATGAAAAATCGACTAAGTCCGAGATGCCTTTAAGTAGGGATGCTGTATTAAGATGGGAGATGAAGAAGATCAAGATTCATCTCCATGCAGCATCCCATTCATCTCCCAGCATCCTAACATATGAATTTCTATGAATTTATGAAAAATCGACTAAGTCCGAGATGCCTTTAAGTAGGGATGCTGTATTAAGATGGAAGATGAAGAAGATCAAGATGCATCTCCATGCAGCATCCCATTCATCTCGCAGCATCCTTACATATGTTTTTCTTAGAATTTATGAAAAATCGACTAAGACCGAGATGGCTTTAAGTAGGGATGCTGTGTTGGGATGGGAGATGTAGGAGATCAAGATTCATCTCCATGCAGCATCCCATTCATCTCCCAGCATCGTAACATATGTTTTTCTTAGAATTTATGAAAAATCGATTAAGTCCGAGATGCCTTTAAGTAGGGATGCTGTATTAAGATGGTAGATGAATAAGATCAAGATTCATCTCCATGCAGCATCCCATTCATCTCGCAGCATCCTAACATGTGAATTTCTTAGAATTTATGAAAAATCGACTAAGTCCGAGATGCCTTTAAGTAGGGATGCTGTATTAAGATGGAAGATGAAGAAGATCAAGATTCATCTCCATGCAGCATCCCATTCATTTCGCAGCATCCTAACATATGTTTTTCTTAGAATTTATGAAAAATCGACTAAGTCCGAGATGCCTTTAAGTAGGGATGCTGTATCGAGATGGGAGTTGAATAAGATCAAGATTCATCTCCATGCAGCATCCCATTCATCTCGCAGCATCCTAACATATGAATTTCTTAGAATTTATGAAAAATCGACTAAGTCCGAGATGCCTTTAAGTAGGGATGCTGTATCGAGATGGGAGATGAAGAAGATCAAGATTCATCTCCATGCAGCATCCCATTCATCTCGCAGCATCCTAACATATGTTTTTCTTAGAATTTATGAAAAATCGACTAAGTCCGAGATGCCTTTAAGTAGGGATGCTGTATCGAGATGGGAGATGAAGAAGATCAAGATTCATCTCCATGCAGCATCCCATTCATCTCGCTGCATCCTAACATATGATTTTCTTAGAATTTATGAAAAATCGACTAAGTCAGAGATGCCTTTAAGTAGGGATGCTGTATTGAGATGGGAGATGTAGGAGATCAAGATTCATCTCCATGCAGCATCCCATTCATCTCGCAGCATCCTAACATATGAATTTCTTAGAATTTATGAAAAATCGACTAAGTCCGAGATGCCTTTAAGTAGGGATGCTGTATTAAGATGGGAGATGAAGAAGATCAAGATTCATCTCCATGCAGCATCCCATTCCTCTCGCAGCATCCTAACATATGAATTTCTTAGAATTTATGAAAAATCGACTAAGTCCGAGATGCCTTTAAGTAGGGATGCTGTATTAAGATGGGAGATGAAGAAGATCAAGATTCATCTCCATGCAGCATCCCATTCATCTCCCAGCATCGTAACATATGTTTTTCTTAGAATTTATGAAAAATCGATTAAGTCCGAGATGCCTTTAAGTAGGGATGCTGTATTAAGATGGTAGATGAATAAGATCAAGATTCATCTCCATGCAGCATCCCATTCATCTCGCAGCATCCTTACATATGTTTTTCTTAGAATTTATGAAAAATCGACTAAGACCGAGATGGCTTTAAGTAGGGATGCTGTGTTGGGATGGGAGATGTAGGAGATCAAGATTCATCTCCATGCAGCATCCCATTCATCTCCCAGCATCCTAACATATGAATTTCTTCGAATTTATGAAAAATCGACTAAGTCCGAGATGCCTTTAAGTAGGGATGCTGTATTAAGATGGGAGATGAAGAAGATCAAGATTCATCTCCATGCAGCATCCCATTCATCTCGCAGCATCCTAACATATGTTTTTCTATGAATTTATGAAAAATCGACTAAGTCCGAGATGCCTTTAAGTAGGGATGCTGTATTAAGATGGGAGATGAAAAAGATCAAGATTTATCTCCATGCAGCATCCCATGCATCTCGCAGCATCCTAACATGTGAATTTCTTAGAATTTATGAAAAATCGACTAAGTCCGAGATGCCTTTAAGTAGAGATGCTGTATTAAGATGGGAGATGCAGAAGATCAAGATTCATCTCCATGCAGCATCCTATTCATCTCGCAGCATCCTAACATATGAATTTCTTAGAATTTATGAAAAATCGACAAAGTCCGAGATGCCTTTAAGTAGGGATGCTGTATTAAGATGGGAGATGTAGGAGATCAAGATTCATCTCCATGCAGCATCCCATTCATCTCCCAGCATCCTAACATATGGATTTCTATGAATTTATGAAAAATCGACTAAGTACGAGATGCCTTTAAGTAGGGATGCTGTATTAAGATGGGGGATGAAGAAGATCAAGATTCATCTCCATGCAGCATCCCATTCATCTCGCAGCATCCTAACATATGATTTTCTTAGAATTTATGAAAAATCGACTAAGTCCGAGATGCCTTTAAGTAGGGATGCTGTATTAAGATGGGAGATGAAGAAGATCAAGATTCATCTCCATGCAGCATCCCATTCATCTCGCAGCATCCTAATATATGAATTTCTTAGAATTTATGAAAAATTGACTAAGACCGAGATGCCTTTAAGCAGGGATGCTGTATTAAGACGGGAGATGAAGTAGATCAAGATTCATCTCCATGCAGCATCTCGTTCATCTCGCAGCATCCTTACATATGAATTTCTTAGATTTTATGAAAAAACGACTTAGTCCGAGATGCCTTCAAGTAGGGATGCTGTATTAAGTTAGGAGATGAAAAAGATCAAGATTCATCTCCATGCAGCATCCCATTCATCTCCCAGCATCCTAACATATGTTTTTCTATGAATTTATGAAAAATCGACTAGGTCCGAGATGCCTTTAAGTAGGGATGCTGTATTAAGATGGGAGATGAAGAAGATCAAGATTCATCTCCATGCAGCATCCCATTCATCTCCCAGCATCCTAACATATGTTTTTCTATGAATTTATGAAAAATCGACTAAGTCCGAAATGCCTTTAAGTAGGGATGCTGTATTAAGATGGGAGATGAAAAAGATCAAGATTTTTCTCCATGCAGCATCCCATGCATCTCGCAGCATCCTTACATATGAATTTCTATGAATTTATGAAAAATCGACTAAGTCCGAGATGGCTTTAAGTAGGGATGCTGTATTGAGATAAGAGATGTAGGAGATCAAGATTCATCTCCATGCAGCATCCCATTCATCTCGCAGCATCCTAACATATGAATTTCTATGAATTTATGAAAAATCGACTAAGTCCGAGATGCCTTTAAGTAGGGATGCTGTATTGAGACGGGAGATGTAGGAGATCAATATTCATCTGCATGCAGCATCCCATTCATCTCGCAGCATCCTAACATATGAATTTCTATGAATTTATGAAAAATCGACTAAGTCCGAGATGCCTTCAAGTAGGGATGCTGTATTAAGATGGGAGATGAAGAAGATCAAGATTCATCTCCATGCAGCATCCCATTCTTCTCCCAGCATCCTAACATATGAATTTCTATGAATTTATGAAAAATCGACTAAGTCCGAGATGCCTTTAAGTAGGGATGCTGTATTGAGATGAGAGATGTAGGAGATCAAGATTCATCTCCATGCAGCATCCCATTCATCTCGCAGCATCCTAACATATGAATTTCTATGAATTTATGAAAAATCGACTAAGTCCGAGATGGCTTTAAGTAGGGATGCTGTATTGAGATGAGAGATGTAGGAGATCAAGATTCATCTCCATGCAGCATCCCATTCATCTCGCAGCTTCCTAACATATGAATTTCTATGAATTTATGAAAAATCGACTAAGTCCGAGATGCCTTTAAGTAGGGATGCTGTATTGAGACGGGAGATGTAGGAGATCAATATTCATCTGCATGCAGCATCCCATTCATCTCGCAGCATCCTAACATATGAATTTCTATGAATTTATGAAAAATCGACTAAGTCCGAGATGCCTGCAAGTAGGGATGCTGTATTGAGATGGGAGATGTAGGAGATCAAGATTCATCTCCATGCAGCATCCCATTCATCTCGCAGCATCCTAACATATGAATTTCCTAGAATTTATGAAAAATCGGCTAAGTCCGAGGTGCCATTAGGAAGGGATGCTGTATTAAGATGGGAGATGAAGAAGAGCAAGATTCATCTCCATGCAGCATCCCATTTATCTCGCTGCATCCTAACATGTGTTTTTCTTAGAATTTATGAAAAACCGACTAAGTCCGAGATTCCTTTAAGAAGGGATGCTGTATTAAGATGGGAGATGAAGAAGATCAAGATTCATCTCCATGCAGCATCCCATTCATCTCGCAGCATCCTTACATATGAATTTCTAAGAATTAATGAAAACTCGACTAAGTCCGAGATGCCTTTAAGAAGGGATGCTGTATTAAGATGGGAGATGAAGAAGATCAAGATTCATCTCCATGCAGCATCCCATTTATCTCGCAATATCCTAACATATGTTTATCTTTGAATTTATGAAAAATCGTTTAAGTCCGAGATGCCTTTAAGTAGGGATGCTGTATTGAGATGGGGGATGAAGAAGATCAAGATTCATCTCCATGCAGCATCCCATTTATCTCGCAGCATCCTAACATATGTTTTTCTTAGAATTTATGAAAAATCGACTAAGTCCGAGATGCCTTTAAGTAGGGATGCTGTATTAAGATGGGAGATGAAGAAGATCAAGATTCATCTCCATGCAGCATCCCATTCATCTCGGAGCATCCTAACATATGTTTTTCTTAGAATTTATGAAAAATCGACTAAGTCCGAGATTCCTTTAAGTAGGGATGCTGTATTAAGATGGGAGATTAAGAAGATCAAGATTCATCTCCATGCATAATCCCATACATCTCGCAGCATCCTAACATATGTTTTTCTTAGAATTTATGAAAAATCGACTAAGTCCGAGATGCCCTTAAGTAGGGATGCTGTATTAAGATGAGAGATGAATAAGATCAAGATTCATCTCCATGCAGCATCCCATTCATCTCCCAGCATCCTAACATATGTTTTTCTTAGAATTTATTAAAAATCGACTAAGTCCGAGATGCCTTTAAGTAGGGATGCTGTATTGAGATGAGAGATGTAGGAGATCAAGATGCATCTCCATGCAGCATCCCATTCATCTCGCAGCATCCTAACATATGTTTTTCTTAGAATTTATGAAAAATCGACTAAGTCCGAGATGCCTTTAAGTAGGGATGCTGTATTAAGATGGGAGATGAAGAAGAGCAAGATTCATCTCCATGCAGCATCCCATTCATCTCGCAGCATCCTTACATATGATTTTCTTAGAATTTATGAAAAATCGACTAAGTCCGAGATGCCTTTAAGTAGGGATGCTGTATTAAGATGAGAGATGAATAAGATCAAGATTCATCTCCATGCAGCATCCCATTCATCTCCCAGCATCCTAACATATGTTTTTCTTAGAATTTATGAAAAATCTACTAAGTCCGAGATTCCTTAAAGTAGGGATGCTGTATTAAGATGGGAGATAAAGAAGATCAAGATACATCTCCATGCAGCATCCCATTCATCTCGCAGCATCCTTACATATGATTTTCTTAGAATTTATGAAAAATCGACTAAGTCCGAGATGCCTTTAAGTAGGGATGCTGTATTAAGATGAGAGATGAATAAGATCAAGATTCATCTCCATGCAGCATCCCATTCATCTCCCAGCATCCTAACATATGAATTTCTTAGAATTTATGAAAAATCGACTAAGTCCGAGATGCCTTTAAGTAGGGATGCTGTATTAGGATGGGAGATGAAGAAGATCAAGATTCATCTCCATGCAGCATCCCATTCATCTCGCAGCATCCTAACATATGAATTTCTTAGAATTTATGAAAAATCGACTAAGTCCGAGATGCCTTTAAGCAGGGATGCTGTATTGAGATGAGAGATGTAGGAGATCAAGATTCATCTCTACGCAGCATCCCATTCATCTCGCAGCATCCTAACATATGAATTTCTATGAATTTTTGAAAAATCGACTAAGTCCGAGATGCCTTTAAGTAGGAATGCTGTATTGAGATGGGAGATGTAGGAGATCAAGATTCATCTCCATGCAGCATCCCATCCATCTCGCAGCATCCTAACATATGAATTTCTTAGAATTTATGAAAAATCGACTAAGACCGAGATGGCTTTAAGTAGGGATGCTGTATTAAGATGGGAGATGTAGGAGATCAAGATTCATCTCCATGCAGCATCCCATTCATCTCCCAGCATCCTAACATATGAATTTCTTAGAATTTATGAAAAATCGACTAAGTCCGAGATGCCTTTAAGTAGGGATGCTGTATTAAGATGGGAGATGAAGAAGATCAAGATTCATCTCCATGCAGCATCCCATTCATCTCGCAGCATCCTAACATATGTTTTTCTTAGAATTTATGAAAAATCGACTAAGTCCGAGATGCATTTAAGTAGGGATGCTGTATTAAGATGGGAGATGAAGAAGATCAAGATTCATCTCCATGCAGCATCCCATTCATCTCGCAGCATCCTAACATATGTTTTTCTTAGAATTTATGAAAAATCGACTAAGTCCGAGATGGCTTTAAGTAGGGATGCTGTATTGAGATGAGAGATGTAGGAGATCAAGATTCATCTCCATGCAGCATCCCATTCATCTCGCAGCATCCTAACATATGAATTTCTATGAATTTATGAAAAATCGACTAAGTCCGAGATGCCTTTAAGTAGGGATGCTGTATTGAGATGGGAGATGTAGGAGATCAAGATTCATCTCCATGCAGCATCCCATTCATCTCCCAGCATCCTAACATATGAACTTCTTAGAATTTATGAAAAATCGACTAAGTCCGAGATGCCTTTAAGTAGGGATGCTGTATTAAGATGGGAGATGTAGGAGATCAAGATTCATCTCCATGCAGCATCCCATTCATCTCGCAGCATCCTAACATATGTATTTCTATGAATTTATGAAAAATCGACTAAGTCCGAGATGCCTTTAAGAAGGGATGCTGTATTGAGATGGGAGATGAAGAAGATCAAGATTCATCTCCATGCAGCATCCTATTCATCTCCCAGCATCCTAACATATGAATTTCTTCGAATTTATGAAAAATCGACTATGTCCGAGATGCCTTTAAGTAGGGATGCTGTATTAAGTTAGGAGATGAAAAAGATCAAGATTCATCTCCATGCAGCATCCCATTCATCTCGCAGCATCCTAACATATGAATTTCTTAGAATTTATGAAAAATCGACTAAGTCCGAGATGCCTTTAAGCAGGGATGCTGTATTGAGATGAGAGATGTAGGAGATCAAGATTCATCTCTACGCAGCATCCCATTCATCTCGCAGCATCCTAACATATGAATTTCTATGAATTTTTGAAAAATCGACTAAGTCCGAGATGCCTTTAAGTAGGGATGCTGTATTGAGATGGGAGATGTAGGAGATCAAGATTCATCTCCATGCAGCATCCCATCCATCTCGCAGCATCCTAACATATGAATTTCTTAGAATTTATGAAAAATCGACTAAGACCGAGATGGCTTTAAGTAGGGATGCTGTATTAAGATGGGAGATGTAGGAGATCAAGATTCATCTCCATGCAGCATCCCATTCATCTCCCAGCATCCTAACATATGAATTTCTTAGAATTTATGAAAAATCGACTAAGTCCGAGATGCCTTTAAGTAGGGATGCTGTATTAAGATGGGAGATGAAGAAGATCAAGATTCATCTCCATGCAGCATCCCATTCATCTCGCAGCATCCTAACATATGTTTTTCTTAGAATTTATGAAAAATCGACTAAGTCCGAGATGCATTTAAGTAGGGATGCTGTATTAAGATGGGAGATGAAGAAGATCAAGATTCATCTCCATGCAGCATCCCATTCATCTCGCAGCATCCTAACATATGATTTTCTTAGAATTTATGAAAAATCGACTAAGTCCGAGATGCCTTTAAGTAGGGATGCTGTATTAAGATGGGAGATGAAGAAGATCAAGATTCATCTCCATGCAGCATCCCATTCATCTCGCAGCATCCTAATATATGAATTTCTTAGAATTTATGAAAAATTGACTAAGACCGAGATGCCTTTAAGCAGGGATGCTGTATTAAGACGGGAGATGAAGTAGATCAAGATTCATCTCCATGCAGCATCTCGTTCATCTCGCAGCATCCTTACATATGAATTTCTTAGATTTTATGAAAAAACGACTTAGTCCGAGATGCCTTCAAGTAGGGATGCTGTATTGAGATGGGAGATGAAGAAGATCAAGATTCATCTCCATGTAGCATCCCATTCATCTCCCAGCATCCTAACATATGAATTTCTTCGAATTTATGAAAAATCGACTAAGTCCGAGATGCCTTTAAGTAGGGATGCTGTATTAAGATGGGAGATGAAGAAGATCAAGATTCATCTCCATGCAGCATCCCATTCATCTCGCAGCATCCTAACATATGTTTTTCTATGAATTTATGAAAAATCGACTAAGTCCGAGATGCCTTTAAGTAGGGATGCTGTATTAAGATGGGAGATGAAAAAGATCAAGATTTATCTCCATGCAGCATCCCATGCATCTCGCAGCATCCTAACATGTGAATTTCTTAGAATTTATGAAAAATCGACTAAGTCCGAGATGCCTTTAAGTAGAGATGCTGTATTAAGATGGGAGATGCAGAAGATCAAGATTCATCTCCATGCAGCATCCCTTTCATCTCGCAGCATCCTAACATATGAATTTCTTAGAATTTATGAAAAATCGACAAAGTCCGAGATGCCTTTAAGTAGGGATGCTGTATTAAGATGGGAGATGTAGGAGATCAAGATTCATCTCCATGCAGCATCCCATTCATCTCCCAGCATCCTAACATATGGATTTCTATGAATTTATGAAAAATCGACTAAGTACGAGATGCCTTTAAGTAGGGATGCTGTATTAAGATGGGGGATGAAGAAGATCAAGATTCATCTCCATGCAGCATCCCATTCATCTCGCAGCATCCTAACATATGTATTTCTATGAATTTATGAAAAATCGACTAAGTCCGAGATGCCTTTAAGTAGGGATGCTGTATCGAGATGGGAGATGAAGAAGATCAAGATTCATCTCCATGCAGCATCTCTTTCATCTCGCAGCATCCTAACATATGTTTTTCTTAGAATTTATGAAAAATCGATTAAGTCCGAGATGCCTTTAAGTAGGGATGCTGTATCGAGATGGGAGATGAAGAAGATCAAGATTCATCTCCATGCAGCATCCCATTCATCTCGCAGCATCCTAACATATGAATTTCTTAGAATTTATGAAAAATCGACTAAGTCCGAGATGCCTTTTGCTAGGGATGCTGTATTGAGATGAGAGATGTAGGAGATCAAGATTCATCTCCATGCAGCATCCCATTCATCTCGCAGCATCCTTAAATATGAATTTCTATGAATTTATGAAAAATCGACTAAGTCCGAGATGGCTTTAAGTAGGGATGCTGTATTGAGATGAGAGATGTAGGAGATCAAGATTCATCTCCATGCAGCATCCCATTCATCTCGCAGCATCCTAACATATGAATTTCTATGAATTTATGAAAAATCGACTAAGTCCGAGATGCCTTTAAGTAGGGATGCTGTATTGAGACGGGAGATGTAGGAGATCAATATTCATCTGCATGCAGCATCCCAGTCATCTCGCAGCATCCTAACATATGAATTTCTATGAATTTATGAAAAATCGACTAAGTCCGAGATGCCTTCAAGTAGGGATGCTGTATTAAGATGGGAGATGAAGAAGATCAAGATTCATCTCCTTGCAGCATCCCATTCATCTCCCAGCATCCTAACATATGAATTTCTATGAATTTATGAAAAATCGACTAAGTACGAGATGCCTTTAAGTAGGGATGCTGTATTAAAATAGGAGATTAAGAAGATCAAGATTCATCTCCATGCAGCATCCCATTCATCTCCCAGCATCCTTACATATGTTTTTCTTAGAATTTATGAAAAATCGACTAAGTCCGAGATGCCTTTAAGTATTGATGCTGTATTAAGATGGGAGATGAAGAAGATCAAGATTCATCTCCATGCAGCATATCACTCATCTCCCAGCATCCTAACATATGTTTTTCTTAGAATTTATGAAAAATCGACTAAGTCCGAGATGCCTTTAAGTAGGGATGCTGTTTTGAGATGGGAGATGTAGAAGATCAACATTCATCTCCGTGCAGCATCCCATTCATCTCTTAGCATCCAAACATATGTTTTTCTTAGAATTTATGAAAAATCGACTAAGTCCGAGATGCCTGTAAGTAGGGATGCTGTATTAAGATGGGAGATGAAGAAGATCAAGATTCATCTCCATGCAGCATCCCATTCATCTCCCAGCATCCTAACATATGTTTTTCTTAGAATTTATGAAAAATCGACTAAGTCCGAGATGCATTTAAGTAGGGATGCTGTATTAAGATGGGAGATGAAGAAGATCAAGATTCATCTCCACGCAGCATCCCATTCATCTCGCAGCATCCTAACATATGTTTTTCTTAGAATTTATGAAAAATCGACTAAGTCCGAGATGGCTTTAAGTAGGGATGCTGTATTGAGATGAGAGATGTAGGAGATCAAGATTCATCTCCATGCAGCATCCCATTCATCTCGCAGCATCCTAACATATGTTTTTCTATGAATTTATGAAAAATCGACTAAGTCCGAGATGCCTTTAAGTAGGGATGCTGTATTGAGATGGGAGATGTAGGAGATCAAGATTCATCTCCATGCAGCATCCCATTCATCTCCCAGCATCCTAGCATATGAATTTCTTAGAAGTTATGAAAAATCGACTAAGTCCGAGATGCCTTTAAGTAGGGATGCTGTATTAAGATGGGAGATGAAGAAGATCAAGATTCATCTCCATGCAGCATCCCATTCATCTCCCAGCATCCTAACATATGAATTTCTATGAATTTATGAAAAATCGACTAAGTCCGAGATGCCTTTAAGTAGGGATGCTGTATTGAGATGGGAGATGTAGGAGATCAAGATTCATCTCCATGCAGCATCCCATTCATCTCCCAGCATCCTAACATATGCTTTTCTTAGAATTTATGAAAAATCGACTAAGTCCGAGATGCCTTTAAGTAGGGATGCTGTATTAAGATGAGAGATGAAGAAGATCAAGATTCATCTCCATGCAGCATCCCATTCATCTCGCAGCATCCTAACATATGTTTTACTTAGAATTTATGAAAAATCGTTTAAGTCCAAGATGCCTTTAAGTAGGGATGCTGTATTAAGATGGGAGATGCAGAAGATCAAGATTCATCTCCATGCAGCATCCCATTCATCTCGCAGCATCCTAACATATGTTTTTTAGAATTTATGAAAACTCGACTAAGTCCGAGATGCCTTTAAGTAGGGATGCTGTATTAAGATGGGAGATGAAGATGATCAAGATTCATCTCCATGCAGCATCCAATTCATCTCCCAGCATCCTAACATATGTTTTTCTTAGAATTTATGAAAAATCAACTTAGTCCGAGATGTCGTCAAGTAGGGATGCTGTATTAAGAGGGGAGCTACTAGATGGTTCGATTGGTCTTTCGCCCCTATGCCCAACTCTGACAATCGATTTGCACGTCAGAATTGCTTCGGTCCTCCATCAGGGTTTCCCCTGACTTCGACCTGATCAGGCATAGTTCACCATCTTTCGGGTCACATCCTACGCGCTCACGGTATGTTCCGTCGGTACCCGACGGTCCACCACCAGCCCCCGGAGGGTCCGGCTTCTACGACCATCAGGACTTCGGGCAAACACCCGGGGATGGAGGGGTGCACAGCTAGCCAATCCTTGCGGACTGTGGTGCACCCGTAATCCCGCACACTAGCCAGTTGCTTTGTCTTCGCCTTTGGGTTTGCTACTTCCCATTGACTTGCGCGCAAGATAGACTTCTTGGTCCGTGTTTCAAGACGGGTCCCGTAGGTACCTCAATTAGTTAATGCATCGCCGATCAGGAGCACTGGTCGCCCCGGGCTCGCGCCCAGTTACATGCCCAAACATGCGCTTCCAGCCACTCTAGTTCGTTCAAGCCCATCACGCGTCCAACGGCACACCTGAACTTAGCCGAAAACCGGTTACCCGAAGGGTTCCGATAGCCCATCGTCACCTGAAGGTACG
Source organism: Anopheles coustani (assembly GCF_943734705.1). Taxonomy (NCBI): domain Eukaryota; kingdom Metazoa; phylum Arthropoda; class Insecta; order Diptera; family Culicidae; genus Anopheles; species Anopheles coustani. The sequence goes on along the minus strand of NW_026525139.1, from coordinate 52,865 downwards.
TAGAGGGTCGACAGCAGTTTCTTGGGACCTATTGTCAGACATGCTCGCGGCAACCGGAGTCACCGCTAACATTTCGTAATGGATCACGATGTCCACACGCGGACCATGACAACTCACAAGGGTCGGGTCAGTCCAGAGAGGTTCTGCTGACAGTCCAGGTGAGGGCGTCATGGCCCTATGGATAATTGAGTTCAACGAGCTTCACACCCTCGGCAGTTTCACGTACTATTTGACTCTCTATTCAGAGTGCTTTTCAACTTTCCCTCACGGTACTTGTTTACTATCGGTCTCATGGTTGTATTTAGCTTTAGAAGGAGTTTACCTCCCACTTAGTGCTGCACTATCAAGCAACACGACTCCATGGCACGCTCGGTCCATCATCCAACGGGCGCTGTTCTACGGGCCTATCACCCTCTATGGGTTCTGAGCCACATTCAAGTTGGACTTGAAAAGCGCTAAGATGACGGATAGTGAGACGCACCAGTACACGGAATCGGATAGACGGACTGGCCGCCACCCCTACGTGCTGAGCTTCTCCCGTTTCGCTCGCAGCTACTCAGGGAATCCCGGTTGGTTTCTTTTCCTCCCCTTATTAATATGCTTAAATTCAGGGGGTTGTCACACATGAACTGAGGCTTATGTACCTTGCGGTTGTTATCGTCACATCTGGCTTGCGACTACTTTGTTTCAATGTCCAATATGTACCGTTGGACTCGGTTAACGGGCTGTTAGCCCGCGTGTGGTTTAACTCACTGATACCTTCCATTGCCCATACGCTAGTTTGTTTGTGTTCCTTTGGTCAACTTCCATACTTGAATCATTTGTGCTACCGCTGCTGCTTCGACGCTACTTTGACATCTTCGCTTCTATTTAAATAAATAAATAAGCTGAAGCTAGACATCAGTAAACACCACCACAGACACCACAAGCACGCCTTCTCCTCGTACTTCCGCCTCACGCGGGAACACGGACGCTCTAAATACTTCGAATTCCAATGCCAGTATATTGTAAACCACGGGTTCTTTAATGCTAGCGGGTCGTCGCGACCCTAGTTAACATCATGGTGCACGTCTCGTGACGGGTGTCACGGCGTAGTTAAATGTATGCGATACATTTCTCAAATATAAGCGCTCAGTCATCTGTACATCATGGTAGGTTCCCACGACGTGCAATATGCGTTCAACTTATCAATGTTCATGTGTCCTGCAGTTCACATTATGACGCGCAGTTAGCTGCGGTCTTCATCGATCCATGAGCCGAGTGATCCACTGCCGAGGGTGACTAACTTGCGTAAGCCGCCGCTGTGCGCGTATACCCGTTCCCCGTAGGGAGGAGCAAGCCGCCGCTTAGAGACGAAGCATAAAGTGTCCTCATTCCACATAGGGCAAGCTGGATGAATCCATTTTACCCAGGACGGCCGAAGCGGCGTGGACCAGGGGAGAACTGAACCTTATACTTCACACCACAGTAAGTCTACGTGTCCTCTTCCACATAGGGCAAGCTAGAACTAACTATCTTACCCAGGACTGCCGAAGCAGCGTGGACCAGGGGAGGAACACACTTTTCATGGAAACGTAAGGCATCCATGACTGCCATAACGTAAGCCGCCGCTGTGCGCGTATACCCGTTCCCCGTAGGGAGGAGCAAGCCGCCGCTTAGAGACGAAGCATAAAGTGTCCTCATTCCACATAGGGCAAGCTGGATGAATCCATTTTACCCAGGACGGCCGAAGCGGCGTGGACCAGGGGAGAACTGAACTTTATACTTCACACCACAGTAAGTCTACGTGTCCTCTTCCACATAGGGCAAGCTAGAACTAACTATCTTACCCAGGACTGCCGAAGCAGCGTGGACCAGGGGAGGAACACACTTTTCATAGAAACGTAAGGCATCCATGACTGCCATAGTGCGTAAGCCGCCGCTGTGCGCGTAAACCCGTTCCCCGTAGGGAGGAGTCAAGCCGCCGCTTAGAGACGAAGTATGAAGTGTCCTCTTCCACATAGGGCAAGCTAGAATGAACTATCTTACCCAGGACCGCCGAAGCAGCGTGGACCAGGGGAGAACTGAACTTTATACTTCACACCACAGTATTGAGTAATGTGCCCTCTTCCACATAGGGCAAGCTGGAATGTTCCATTTTACCCAGGACGGCCGAAGCGGCGTGGACCAGTGGAGGACTACACAATCATGAGGTTTGATATCGACTTGTGTGTTTCAATAGGATACCGATGGTATGGTTTGAACCGATTTGATTTAGCCATTCTGAAGTCATCACTTGGTTGAAGCGCTGAACTAGGGAGGCATCGTTTACATATATATTGGTTTTCGCATGCTCTACTAGGTTAATGTCATGAGGTTGGCTATCGAGCATGCCCAAGTGATGACTTGATTGTGTGCTTGCTTGAATTCTTCACATTTCATACCATCGGTTAGTTGTCGAATCATTCCTCGATCATAACCTTCGTTCTTGGTTCATGTATGCTCTCTTCCACATAGGGCAAGCTAGAAATAACTATCTTACCCAGGACCGCCGAAGCAGCGTGGACCAGGGGAGAACTATACTTTGTCTTGTATGCCCTCTTCCACATAGGGCAAGCTAGAACTAACTATCTTACCCAGGACCGCCGAAGCAGCGTGGACCAGTGGAGGACTATACTTTGTTCATAACACCACAGTATTGAGTAATGTGCCCTCTTCCACATAGGGCAAGCTAGAATGAACTATCTTACCCAGGACCGCCGGAGCAGTGTGGACCAGTGGAGGACTACACAATCATGAGGTTTGATATCGACTTGTGTGTTTCAATAGGGTACCGATGGTATGTTTTGAACCGATTTGATTTAGCCATTCTGAAATCATCACTTGGTTGAAGCGCTGAACTATTGAGGGGCATCGTTTACATATATATTGGTTTTCGCATGCTCTACTAGGTTAATGTCATAGGGTTGGCTATCGAGCATGCCCAAGTGATGACTTGATTGTGTGCTTGCTTGAATTCTTCACATTTCATACCATCGGTTAGTTGTCGAATCATTCCTCGATCATAACCTTCGTTCTTGGTTCATGTATGCTCTCTTCCACATAGGGCAAGCTAGAATAAACTATCTTACCCAGGACCGCCGAAGCAGCGTGGACCAGGGGAGAACTATACTTTGTCTTGTATGCCCTCTTCCACATAGGGCAAGCTAGAACTAACTATCTTACCCAGGACCGCCGAAGCAGCGTGGACCAGTGGAGGACTATACTTTGTTCATAACACCACAGTATTGAGTAATGTGCCCTCTTCCACATAGGGCAAGCTAGAATGAACTATCTTACCCAGGACCGCCGGAGCAGTGTGGACCAGTGGAGGACTACACAATCATGAGGTTTGATATCGACTTGTGTGTTTCAATAGGGTACCGATGGTATGTTTTGAACCGATTTGATTTAGCCATTCTGAAATCATCACTTGGTTGAAGCGCTGAACTAGGGAGGGGCATCGTTTACATATATATTGGTTTTCGCATGCTCTACTAGGTTAATGTCATAGGGTTGGCTATCGAGCATGCCCAAGTGATGACTTGATTGTGTGCTTGCTTGAATTCTTCACATTTCATACCATCGGTTAGTTGTCGAATCATTCCTCGATCATAACCTTCGTTCTTGGTTCATGTATGCTCTCTTCCACATAGGGCAAGCTAGAATAAACTATCTTACCCAGGACCGCCGAAGCAGCGTGGACCAGGGGAGAACTATACTTTGTCTTGTATGCCCTCTTCCACATAGGGCAAGCTAGAACTAACTATCTTACCCAGGACCGCCGAAGCAGCGTGGACCAGTGGAGGACTATACTTTGTTCATAACACCACAGTATTGAGTAATGTGCCCTCTTCCACATAGGGCAAGCTAGAATGAACTATCTTACCCAGGACCGCCGGAGCAGTGTGGACCAGTGGAGGACTCTATACTTTATACTTCACACCACAGTATTGAGTACGACTTGCATAAAGCCCCTAATGAGAACCACGAGGGCTCTCTCAATGTAGAACCACGAGGGCTCTAGTACCGATTCTCTCGGTACGGCTTGGTCCGTGTTCCTTTATGCTTGTACTCTAAGTATTAAGTATTGTGTCCTCTTCCACATAGGGCAAGCTAGAACTAACTATCTTACCCAGGACCGCCGAAGCAGTGTGGACCAGGGGAGGACTATACTTTATACTTCACACACTAGCCATACTGAAGTCATCACTTGGTGGGGGTGAACTACGGCGGTATCTATCGTTTTGGTTCGGTCTATATAGGGTCGCTTGCATGCTCATTCGAATATAATGTAATTGTGTATGGCAATATGAGCATGCCCAAGTGATGACTTTGTTTCAAGCTCAACAGGTAGGGTATTGAGTCCTCTTCCACATAGGGCAAGCTAGAATGAACTATCTTACCCAGGACCGCCGGAGCAGCGTGGACCAGTGGAGGACTCTATACTTTATACTTCACACCACAGTATTGAGTACGACTTGCATAAAGCCCCTAATGAGAACCACGAGGGCTCTCTCAATGTAGAACCACGAGGGCTCTAGTACCGATTCTCTCGGTACGGCTTGGTCCGTGTTCCTTTATGCTTGTACTCTTAGAAAGTCTCAACCCGGAGGTCTTGACTTTGATTGTCATAGTTGGACTACGACGGGGCATCCGACCATTGCTGATCGAACACCCCTGATTCACCATCTTTCGGGTAGGCGGTACGCGTACCTCCGGACGCGGAAGTCTCAACCCGGAGGTCTTGACTTTGATTGTCATAGTGGGACTACGACGGGGTATCCGACTCATCGAATACCCCAGAAGCACACCATCTTTCGGGTAGGCGGTACGCGTACCTCCGGACGCGGAAGTCTCAACCCGGAGGTCTTGACTTTGATTGTCATAGTTGGACTACGACGGGGTATCCGACTCATCGAATACCCCAGAAGCACACCATCTTTCGGGTAGGCGGTACGCGTACCTCCGGACGCGGAAAGTCTCAACCCGGAGGTCTTGACTTTGGTTGTCATAGTTGGACTATGACGGGGCATCCGACCATTGCTGATCGAACACCCCTGTTACACCATCTTTCGGATAGGCGGTGCGCGACACCACCGACGCGGAAAGTCTCAACCCGGAGGTCTTGACTTTGTATTGTTGGATAGTCCTCTTCCACTATAGGGCAAGCTGGAAATATTCCATTTTACCCAGGACTGCCGAGGCAGCGTGGACCAGGGGAGAACTTCACGGAATCTTCAGGCATCCATGATTGCCATAGTGCGTAAGCCGCCGCTGTGCGCGTCAACTCGTTCCCCGTGAGGAGGAGTCTAGCCGCCGCTAAAAGACGAAGCATTAAGTGTCCTCATTCCACTATAGGGCAAGCTAGAATTAACTATCTTACCCAGGACCGCCGAAGCAGCGTGGACCAGGCGAGGACTATACTTTATACTTCACACCACAGTATTGAGTACGACTTGCATAAAGCCCCTAATGAGAACCACGAGGGCTCTCTCAATGTAGAACCACGAGGGCTCTAGTACCGATTCTCTCGGTACGGCTTGGTCCGTGTTCCTTTATGCTTGTACTCGCGGAAAGTCTCAACCCGGAGGTCTTGACTTTGATTGTCATAGTTTCACTACGACGGGGCATCCGACCATTGCTGACCGAACACCCCTGATTCATCATCTTTCGGATAGGAGGTGCGCCCACCTCCGACGCGGAAGTCTCAACCCGGAGGTTCGGACTTAGAGTTTTTCCCATTTAAAAGTTTTTCTCTTAGCCATACTGAAGTCATCACTTGGTGAACGATTGAACTAGGGCGGGTTAATCGTTTATAGGTATCATGTGGTTTGCATGCTCTCTTAGGTTAAGGTCATGTGGTTGGCTATCGAGCATGCCCAAGTGATGACTTTGTTTCACGCTTGCTTGATTTCTTCATGATTCCCTGTTATATAGTGTAATCATTCGAGAACAGGGAATCTTTGGTTTTGCTCAACAGGTATTGGATGTCAACTTGGTATCTAGATCGCATTAAGTCTCAACCCTTAGGTTCGGACTTGTATAGTGACATCTTGTTACGGTCTTGAGTCTCAACCCGCAGGTTCGGACTACTTAGTGTTTGATCGAATATAATATGGCAACTTGTGCCTAAGTCTCAACCCGCAGGTTCGGACTTCTGTTTATTTGGCCAATGTATGTATAAGGCAACTTGTGCCTAAGTCTCAACCCGCAAGTTCGGACTTGTGTATTTGTTCGAAGTCATGTATAAGGCAACGTGTGCCTAAGTCTCAACTCGCAGGTTCGGACTTGTTAGTGTTTCGTCAACTTTCATATGGCAACTTGTGCCTAAGTCTCAACCCGCAGGTTCGGACTTGTGTATTTGTTCGAAGTCATGTATAAGGCAACTTGTGCCTAAGTCTCAACCCGCAGGTTCGGACTTGTGTATTTGTTCGAAGTCATGTATAAGGCAACGTGTGCCTAAGTCTCAACCCGCAGGTTCGGACTTCTATAGTGTTTCGTCAATTATCATATGGCAACTTGTGCCGAAGTCTCAACCCGCAGGTTCGGACTTCTATAGTGTTTCGTCAATTATCATATGGCAACTTGTGCCGAAGTCTCAACCCGCAGGTTCGGACTTCTGGAAGGATCACTTGGCCACTAATGATCCTTCCGCAGGTTCACCTACGGAAACCTTGTTACGACTTTTACTTCCTCTAAATCATCAAGTTCGGTCAACTTCGATAAAGCAGACGCGGTTCACGAGGATCCAGCGAACGATCATCTCCAAAGACCTCACTAAATAATCCATCGGTAGTAGCGACGGGCGGTGTGTACAAAGGGCAGGGACGTATTCAACGCTGGCTGATGACCAGCACTTACTAGAAGTTCCGAGTTCATATGGACCATTGCAATCCATAATCCCTACTAAGTGAGTATTTGAGTGATTTCCCGTTCCTCTCGGAATAGGAGACACGCTGCTACCCACATTGTAGCACGCGTGTAGCCCAGAACATCTAAGGGCATCACGGACCTGTTATCGCTCGATCTCATTTTGCTAAACACAAATTGTCCTGCTAAGCAGCGTACCGTAAGTGCACTTGCGCACACGAACAGCGAAGGTGTCAGGTCATACTCCACCGAAAGGTCCTAACCCGTTCCAATCGGCATCGACGCATTAACGCTGACTGCGTTCTAGTTAGCATATGTGAGTCACGTTCGTTATCGGAATTAACCAGACAAATCAATCCACGAACTAAGAACGGCCATGCACCACTACCCTTAAATTTGAGAAAGAGCTATTAATCTGTCTCACCTCCATAAGTTCGGACCTGGTAAGTTTTCCCGTGTTGAGTCAAATTGAACCGCAAGCTCCATTTCATTGTGGTGCCCTTCCGTCAATTCCTTTAAGTTTCAACTTTGCAACCATACTTCCCCCGGAACCTGACTTTGGTTTCCCGGAAGCTACTGAGAGCACCTGGTTGTAGCGTCTCCCAATTGCTAGTTGGCATCGTTTACGGTTAGAACTAGGGCGGTATCTAATCGCCTTCGATCCTCTAACTTTCGTTCTTGATTAAAGAAAGCATCCTTGACAAATGCCTTCGCTTTAGTTAGTCTTACGACGGTCTACGAATTTCACCTCTCGCGCCGTAATACTAGTGTCCCCAACTACTTCTGTTAATCATTACCTCCGGTCTGAGTACAAACCAATGAAAGATTAGACCAAGGTCGTATTCCATTATTCCATGCAAGATTATTCTAGGGCGTTTGGGCACCCTGCTTTAAGCACTCTAATTTGTTCAAGGTAAACGTGAGCGGTCGAGCTCTATGTTACACTTGCACCCGTTGAAGGGCACACCATGACACAGACTTGGTGCCCTACCACACCATTGAGTCGCAACCAGATTCCGACTTGGCCCACCGACCACGGGTTGACCGGGTCGGCGGAGCCGGACTGTGTTGGACAAGTATCAACTTCGAACGTTTTAACCGCAACAATTTTAATATACGCTAGTGGAGCTGGAATTACCGCGGCTGCTGGCACCAGACTTGCCCTCCACTTGATCCTCGTAGAAGGATTTATGCTCTACTCATTCCAATTATGAAACATCATTAAAGAGTTTCATATTGTTATTTCTCGTCACTACCTCCCCGTCCCGGGATTGGGTAATTTACGCGCCTGCTGCCTTCCTTGGATGTGGTAGCCATTTCTCAGGCTCCCTCTCCGGAATCGAACCCTGATTCCCCGTTACCCGTTGCAACCATGGTAGTCCTCTATACTACCATCCATAGTTGATAGGGCAGATATTTGCGAGATCTGTCGTCGGTGCGAGACCATACGATCAGCATCATTATCCAGACTTCAACTCAATGACACGGAGAACCCGCGATTGGTTTGACTAATAAGTGCACCAGTTCCCGCGAGGGTCCTGGCATGTTGCATGTATTAGCTCTAGATTTTCCACAGTTATCCAAGTAACTAGGTTGATGATCTCGTAAATTATAGCTGTTATACTGAGCCTTATGCGGTTTCACATTAAATCTGTTTGTACTTAGACATGCATGGCTTAACCTTTGAGACGAGCGTATATTACTGGTAGGATCAACCAGAATTCCGACTTTGCGTTCGAATGTTCATTGTCCCATTGCACCCGGAGGAGCAAACACCACGTTCTATATGTTGTCAAGTCCGGTAGCACACGGGAGGCGAGCCCCCGTGCGAACCTCATTGCCCTCGTATCACACACACCCGATGCACCGGACAGGCACTTGAGCGGCATTCGACTCCGCTAAGCGCTCGTGCGCCCGATTGTGCATGCGCTGACGGGGCCTTCATACCCCTACCACAGCGACCTTATGCCAAACTTCCATGAATACTTAGGTGAGCTGACAAGGGCCTTCATTTCCCTACCATCAACTAAAGGACACGCTAGGCGCGTCCGATCATTGCAACTGCGGGGCTTTCATACCCCAATCACCACAGTACGCAATTCACCAGAGTTTAATCACAACCCCCCCGGACATGGCACACTATTAACTTGCAACAAAACTTAGTGTGTGCCGGGCACATCGGTTCCACAAAATCATTCCCGATGTACCCCAATTGGGGTTGTGAACGCATCCATGGTCCTCTGACACACCCAACCAAGCGTGGATACTACATACCTCAAACACCCAGTACACTAACAGACAAATCAATATATGGTTGCTTTCCCCCAGACATTTGCCAATCACTTGGCACCCGGACGGGAACTCGCTCCTGATTGCGCCAATGCCACCCATTTGCCAAGAGCGAGTTCTGTATGTAGATTTCATTTGGAAAGACAACCGTGTACTGGATATTCTATCCGACGATTACAGATGACGAGTACGAGACTCGACTACACTCACGGATAATACATTTTGGGTCGAGATTGCTTTCGGGGTTTTCGATTGGTCTTGCGCTTGTAAACGTATAACTTTGACTTGTGGTAACTTCGGTATGTTAGTCGATCACGTGGATGTGAACTGGTTAGGGTGAGCAATATGTTCACTTGCACTCTGGGTAGGAATAGGTGAGCGCTATAGGTTAAGATCATTGTATGGTTCCATCGTGATGACTTTCGCTAGATAGTAGGATGTTTGGATAGTTATAACGTTTTTGGCCATTTGTTCATAGTGTTCAGTCCATTGAGGAATTCGATTGGTCTTTGCTTCACACACGTGGTCGATCACTTGGATGTGAACTAGGGTGAGAATAAGGTGTTCACTAGTGCTCTTAGGTTTTGGATCAGTACTGAGCACTTGATTGGTTTCGCATAATATGTATCCATAGTGATGACTCTTTCCAGCTTAAGATTTCGTTACCGGTTTCGAATCCTCCCCACGTTCGCTTTTACTTGGTTAGGTTTTCGAGTGTAGATTTGAAAGCAATCTCATGTATGTATCCCATCTGATATAAGCCACTGACAGTTCATGTCACCTCGTTCAACTCTCGCTGGGTCACAGAAGTATGTTACTGCGCCCATTATCCCTACTCGGATAGGTTCGGTTCGTTCGTTTTATACTACGGTGAGTAAACTCAATTTGTGCATCGCATAGCCATGGAAAGCAAGCTTTCGCGGGCCTCTTCGACTGTTTTGATACGAGCTGTGCCCGTGATGCTTGTCATCCCAGGATACTAGACCCCTTTGGACGACCGCATGACCATCAGAAAGTAAATTCCACGTTCGATTTGGGGTGTGCAAGAGAACAAGTGACCTAGGCAAAGTTGTATGACGGTGAGGACCCTGAAAAATCTGGTTAGTGTAGTTTAGACAGGGGAGGTTTTTGGGTCGGCTGAACCTCCTTATTTTGGGTTTTGACCTCCTCAAGAAGCTACACCTAGGCAAACTGCCTAGGGTGAAAGTGCGAAGACCAATCGAATAGTAAGACAAGTTTTGACCGATCGCCCTAGGCAAGCTTGTATGAAGAAAGGGACCCTATGGGTCATATGGAAATACATGAAAAATCGGCTAAGTCCCAAAATTGGGATGTCTGAACTACACTAAAAAGTTACCACATCAAGCAAGGCAAAGTACCTAGGTGAACCCTAGGAAGAAACACGGACCAAGTCAGATGGCCTAAGTCAAGAGTACAAGTGACCTAGGCAAAGTTGTATGGCGCTGAGGACCCTGAAAAATCTGGTTAGTGTAGTTTAGACAGGGTAGGTTTTTGGGTCGGCTGAACCTCCTTATTTTGGGTTTTGACCTCCTCAAGAAGCTACACCTAGGCAAACTGCCTAGGGTGAAAGTGCGAAGACCAATCGAATAGTAAGACAAGTTTTGACCGATCGCCCTAGGCAAGCTTGTATGAAGCAAGGGACCCTATGGGTCATATGGAAATACATGAAAAATCGGCTAAGTCCCAAAATTGGGATGTCTGAACTACACTAAAAAGTTACCACATCAAGCAAGGCAAAGTACCTAGGTGAACCCTAGGAAGAAACACGGACCAAGTCAGATGGCCTAAGTCAAGAGTACAAGTGACCTAGGCAAAGTTGTATGGCGCTGAGGACCCTGAAAAATCGGGTTAGTGTAGTTCAGACAGGGGAGGTTTCTGGGTCGGCTGAACCTCCTTATTTCGGGTTTTGGCCTCCTCAAGAAGACAGACCTAGGCAAACTGCCTAGGGTGAAAGTGCGAAGACCAATCGAATAGTAAGACAAGTTTTGACCGATCGCCCTAGGCAAGCTTGTATGAAGAAAGGGACCCTATGGGTCATATGGAAATACATGAAAAATCGGCTAAGTCCCAAAATTGGGATGTCTGAACTACACTAAAAAGTTACCACATCAAGCAAGGCAAAGTACCTAGGTGAACCCTAGGAAGAAACACGGACCAAGTCAGATGGCCTAAGTCAAGAGTACAAGTGACCTAGGCAAAGTTGTATGGCGCTGAGGACCCTGAAAAATCGGGTTAGTGTAGTTCAGACAGGGGAGGTTTCTGGGTCGGCTGAACCTCCTTATTTCGGGTTTTGGCCTCCTCAAGAAGACAGACCTAGGCAAAGTGCCTAGGGTGAAAGTGCGAAGACCAATCGAATAGTAAGACAAGTTTTGACCGATCGCCCTAGGCAAGCTTGTATGAAGAAAGGGACCCTATGGGTCATATGGAAATATACGAAAAATCGGCTAAGTCCCAAAATTGGGATGTCAGAACTACACTAAAAAGTTACCACATCAAGCAAGGCAAAGTACCTAGGTGAACCCTAGGAAGAAACACGGACCAAGTCGGATGGCCTAAGTCAAGAGTACAAGTGACCTAGGCAAAGTTGTATGGCGCTGAGGACCCTGAAAAATCGGGTTAGTGTAGTTCAGACAGGGGAGGTTTCAGGGTCGGCCGAACCTCCTTATTTCGGGTTTTGGCCTCCTCAAGAAGACAGACCTAGGCGAACTGCCTAGGGTGAAAGTGCGAAGACCAATCGAATAGTAAGACAAGTTTTGACCGATCGCCCTAGGCAAGCTTGTATGAAGAAAGGGACCCTATGGGTCATATGGAAATATACGAAAAATCGGCTAAGTCCCAAAATTGGGATGTCAGAACTACACTATAAAGTTACCACATTAGCAAGGCAGACTTGTATGAAGAACGGGACCCTGGTGAAAGTAGCAAATATCCCAAACCGAACATGAATATTATACACACAAGAGTACGAACATAAAGGAACACGGACCAAGCGTACCGAGAGAATCGGTACTATAGAACCCTCGTGGTTCTACACAAAGACTTTATGTTAGGGGTTCAAGCCCCATAGTACTCAAACGGTGACAGTAGCAAATATCCCAAAACGAACGTGAATCTTATTCACAAGAGTACGAACATAAAGGAACACGGACCAAGCGTACCGAGAGAATCGGTACTATAGAGCCCTCGTGGTTCTACACAAAGACTTTATGTTCGGGGTTCACACCCCAAATCGAACGTGGAATTTACTTTCTGATGGTCATGCGGTCGTCCAAAGGGGTCTAGTATCCTGGGATGACAAGCATCACGGGCACAGCTCGTATCAAAACAGTCGAAGAGGCCCGCGAAAGCTTGCTTTCCATGGCTATGCGATGCACAAATTGAGTTTACTCACCGTAGTATAAAACGAACGAACCGAACCTATCCGAGTAGGGATAATGGGCGCAGTAACATACTTCTGTGACCCAGCGAGAGTTGAACGAGGTGACATGAACTGTCAGTGGCTTATATCAGATGGGATACATACATGAGATTGCTTTCAAATCTACACTCGAAAACCTAACCAAGTAAAAGCGAACGTGGGGAGGATTCGAAACCGGTAACGAAATCTTAAGCTGGAAAGAGTCATCACTATGGATACATATTATGCGAAACCAATCAAGTGCTCATTACTGATCCAAAACCGAAGAGCACTAGTGAACACCTTAATCTCACCCTAGTTCACATCCAAGTGATCGACCACGTGTGTGAAGCAAAGACCAATCGAATTCCTGAATGAACCGAACACTATGAACAAATGGCCAAAAACGTTATAACTATCCAAACATACTACTATCTAGCGAAAGTCATCACGATGGAACCATACCATGATCTTTAACCTATAGCGCTCACCATATTCCTACCCAGAGTGCAAGTGAACAGATTGCCCACCCCTACCCAGTTCACAACCACGTGATCGACTAACATACCGAGGTTACCACAAGTCAAAGTTATACGTTTACAAGCGCAAGACCAATCGAAAACCCCGAAAGCAATCTCGACCCAAAATGTATTATCCGTGAGTGTAGTCGAGTCTCGTACTCGTCATCTGTAATCGTCGGATAGAATATCCAGTACACGGTTGTCTTTCCAAATGAAATCTACATACAGAACTCGCTCTTGGCAAATGGGTGGCAATGGCGCAATCAGGAGCGAGTTCCCGTCCGGGTGCCAAGTGATTGGCAAATGTCTGGGGGAAAGCAACCATATATTGATTTGTCTGTTAGTGTACTGGGTGTTTGAGGTATGTAGTATCCACGCTTGGTTGGGTGTGTCAGAGGACCATGGATGCGTTCACAACCCCAATTGGGGTACATCGGGAATGATTTTGTGGAACCGATGTGCCCGGCACACACTAAGTTTTGTTGCAAGTTAATAGTGTGCCATGTCCGGGGGGGTTGTGATTAAACTCTGGTGAATTGCGTACTGTGGTGATTGGGGTATGAAAGCCCCGCAGTTGCAATGATCGGACGCGCCTAGCGTGTCCTTTAGTTGATGGTAGGGAAATGAAGGCCCTTGTCAGCTCACCTAAGTATTCATGGAAGTTTGGCATAAGGTCGCTGTGGTAGGGGTATGAAGGCCCCGTCAGCGCATGCACAATCGGGCGCACGTGCGCTTAGCGGAGTCGAATGCCGCTCAAGTGCCTGTCCGGTGCATCGGGTGTGTGTGATACGAGGGCAATGAGGTTCGCACGGGGGCTCGCCTCCCGTGTGCTACCGGACTTGACAACATATAGAACGTGGTGTTTGCTCCTCCGGGTGCAATGGGACAATGAACATTCGAACGCAAAGTCGGAATTCTGGTTGATCCTACCAGTAATATACGCTCGTCTCAAAGGTTAAGCCATGCATGTCTAAGTACAAACAGATTTAATGTGAAACCGCATAAGGCTCAGTATAACAGCTATAATTTACGAGATCATCAACCTAGTTACTTGGATAACTGTGGAAAATCTAGAGCTAATACATGCAACATGCCAGGACCCTCGCGGGAACTGGTGCACTTATTAGTCAAACCAATCGCGGGTTCTCCGTGTCATTGAGTTGAAGTCTGGATAATGATGCTGATCGTATGGTCTCGCACCGACGACAGATCTCGCAAATATCTGCCCTATCAACTATGGATGGTAGTATAGAGGACTACCATGGTTGCAACGGGTAACGGGGAATCAGGGTTCGATTCCGGAGAGGGAGCCTGAGAAATGGCTACCACATCCAAGGAAGGCAGCAGGCGCGTAAATTACCCAATCCCGGGACGGGGAGGTAGTGACGAGAAATAACAATATGAAACTCTTTAATGATGTTTCATAATTGGAATGAGTAGAGCATAAATCCTTCTACGAGGATCAAGTGGAGGGCAAGTCTGGTGCCAGCAGCCGCGGTAATTCCAGCTCCACTAGCGTATATTAAAATTGTTGCGGTTAAAACGTTCGAAGTTGATACTTGTCCAACACAGTCCGGCTCCGCCGACCCGGTCAACCCGTGGTCGGTGGGCCAAGTCGGAATCTGGTTGCGACTCAATGGTGTGGTAGGGCACCAAGTCTGTGTCATGGTGTGCCCTTCAACGGGTGCAAGTGTAACATAGAGCTCGACCGCTCACGTTTACCTTGAACAAATTAGAGTGCTTAAAGCAGGGTGCCCAAACGCCCTAGAATAATCTTGCATGGAATAATGGAATACGACCTTGGTCTAATCTTTCATTGGTTTGTACTCAGACCGGAGGTAATGATTAACAGAAGTAGTTGGGGACACTAGTATTACGGCGCGAGAGGTGAAATTCGTAGACCGTCGTAAGACTAACTAAAGCGAAGGCATTTGTCAAGGATGCTTTCTTTAATCAAGAACGAAAGTTAGAGGATCGAAGGCGATTAGATACCGCCCTAGTTCTAACCGTAAACGATGCCAACTAGCAATTGGGAGACGCTACAACCAGGTGCTCTCAGTAGCTTCCGGGAAACCAAAGTCAGGTTCCGGGGGAAGTATGGTTGCAAAGTTGAAACTTAAAGGAATTGACGGAAGGGCACCACAATGAAATGGAGCTTGCGGTTCAATTTGACTCAACACGGGAAAACTTACCAGGTCCGAACTTATGGAGGTGAGACAGATTAATAGCTCTTTCTCAAATTTAAGGGTAGTGGTGCATGGCCGTTCTTAGTTCGTGGATTGATTTGTCTGGTTAATTCCGATAACGAACGTGACTCACATATGCTAACTAGAACGCAGTCAGCGTTAATGCGTCGATGCCGATTGGAACGGGTTAGGACCTTTCGGTGGAGTATGACCTGACACCTTCGCTGTTCGTGTGCGCAAGTGCACTTACGGTACGCTGCTTAGCAGGACAATTTGTGTTTAGCAAAATGAGATCGAGCGATAACAGGTCCGTGATGCCCTTAGATGTTCTGGGCTACACGCGTGCTACAATGTGGGTAGCAGCGTGTCTCCTATTCCGAGAGGAACGGGAAATCACTCAAATACTCACTTAGTAGGGATTATGGATTGCAATGGTCCATATGAACTCGGAACTTCTAGTAAGTGCTGGTCATCAGCCAGCGTTGAATACGTCCCTGCCCTTTGTACACACCGCCCGTCGCTACTACCGATGGATTATTTAGTGAGGTCTTTGGAGATGATCGTTCGCTGGATCCTCGTGAACCGCGTCTGCTTTATCGAAGTTGACCGAACTTGATGATTTAGAGGAAGTAAAAGTCGTAACAAGGTTTCCGTAGGTGAACCTGCGGAAGGATCATTAGTGGCCAAGTGATCCTTCCAGAAGTCCGAACCTGCGGGTTGAGACTTCGGCACAAGTTGCCATATGATAATTGACGAAACACTATAGAAGTCCGAACCTGCGGGTTGAGACTTCGGCACAAGTTGCCATATGAAAGTTGACGAAACACTATAGAAGTCCGAACCTGCGGGTTGAGACTTAGGCACACGTTGCCTTATACATGACTTCGAACAAATACACAAGTCCGAACCTGCGGGTTGAGACTTAGGCACAAGTTGCCTTATACATGACTTCGAACAAATACACAAGTCCGAACCTGCGGGTTGAGACTTAGGCACAAGTTGCCTTATACATGACTTCGAACAAATACACAAGTCCGAACCTGCGGGTTGAGACTTAGGCACAAGTTGCCATATGAAAGTTGACGAAACACTAACAAGTCCGAACCTGCGGGTTGAGACTTAGGCACACGTTGCCTTATACATGACTTCGAACAAATACACAAGTCCGAACCTGCGGGTTGAGACTTAGGCACAAGTTGCCTTATACATACATTGGCCAAATAAACAGAAGTCCGAACCTGCGGGTTGAGACTTAGGCACAAGTTGCCATATTATATTCGATCAAACACTTAGTAGTCCGAACCTGCGGGTTGAGACTCAAGACCGTCACAAGATGTCACTATACAAGTCCGAACCTGCGGGTTGAGACTTAATGCGATCTAGATACCAAGTGGACATCCAATACCTGTTGAGCAAAACCAAAGATTCCCTGTTCTCGAATGAATACACTATATAACAGGGAATCATGAAGAAATCAAGCAAGCGTGAAACAAAGTCATCACTTGGGCATGCTCGATAGCCAACCACATGACCTTAACCTAAGAGAGCATGCAAACCACATGATACCTATAAACGATTAACCCGCCCTAGTTCAATCGTTCACCAAGTGATGACTTCAGTATGGCTAAGAGAAAAACTTTTAAATGGGAAAAACTCTAAGTCCGAACCTCCGGGTTGAGACTTCCGCGTCGGAGGTGGGCGCACCTCCTATCCGAAAGATGGTGAATCAGGGGTGTTCGATCAGCAATGGTCGGATGCCCCGTCGTAGTCTAACTATGACAATCAAAGTCAAGACCTCCGGGTTGAGACTTTCCGCGAGTACAAGCATAAAGGAACACGGACCAAGCCGTACCGAGAGAATCGGTACTAGAGCCCTCGTGGTTCTACATTGAGAGAGCCCTCGTGGTTCTCATTAGGGGCTTTATGCAAGTCGTACTCAATACTGTGGTGTGAAGTATAAAGTAGTCCTCGCCTGGTCCACGCTGCTTCGGCGGTCCTGGGTAAGATAGTTAATTCTAGCTTGCCCTATAGTGGAATGAGGACACTTAATGCTTCGTCTTTTAGCGGCGGCTAGACTCCTCCTCACGGGGAACGAGTTGACGCACACAGCGGCGGCTTACGCACTATGGCAATCATGGATGCCTGAAGATTCCGTGAAGTTCTCCCCTGGTCCACGCTGCCTCGGCAGTCCTGGGTAAAATGGAATATTTCCAGCTTGCCCTATAGTGGAAGAGGACTATCCAACAATACAAAGTCAAGACCTCCGGGTTGAGACTTTCCGCGTCGGTGGTGTCGCGCACCGCCTATCCGAAAGATGGTGTAACAGGGGTGTTCGATCAGCAATGGTCGGATGCCCCGTCATAGTCCAACTATGACAACCAAAGTCAAGACCTCCGGGTTGAGACTTTCCGCGTCCGGAGGTACGCGTACCGCCTACCCGAAAGATGGTGTGCTTCTGGGGTATTCGATGAGTCGGATACCCCGTCGTAGTCCAACTATGACAATCAAAGTCAAGACCTCCGGGTTGAGACTTCCGCGTCCGGAGGTACGCGTACCGCCTACCCGAAAGATGGTGTGCTTCTGGGGTATTCGATGAGTCGGATACCCCGTCGTAGTCCAACTATGACAATCAAAGTCAAGGCCTCCGGGTTGAGACTTCCGCGTCCGGAGGTACGCGTACCGCCTACCCGAAAGATGGTGAATCAGGGGTGTTCGATCAGCAATGGTCGGATGCCCCGTCGTAGTCCAACTATGACAATCAAAGTCAAGACCTCCGGGTTGAGACTTTCTGCGAGTACAAGCATAAAGGAACACGGACCAAGCCGTACCGAGAGAATCGGTACTAGAGCCCTCGTGGTTCTACATTGAGAGAGCCCTCGTGGTTCTCATTAGGGGCTTTATGCAAGTCGTACTCAAAACTGTGGTGTGAAGTATAAAGTATAGAGTCCTCCACTGGTCCACGCTGCTCCGGCGGTCCTGGGTAAGATAGTTCACTCTAGCTTGCCCTATGTGGAAGAGGACTCAATACCCTACCTGTTGAGCTTGAAACAAAGTCATCACTTGGGCATGCTCATATTGCCATACAATATTCCATTATCTACTAATGAGCATGCAGCTATATGATTATAACCTGTAAACGATTACCCCGCCGTAGTTCAGCGCTTCAACCAAGTGATGACTTCAGTATGGCTAGTGTGTGAAGTATAAAGTATAGTCCTCCCCTGGTCCACACTGCTTCGGCGGTCCTGGGTAAGATAGTTAGTTCTAGCTTGCCCTATGTGGAAGAGGACACCATACTTAATACTGTGGTGTAATGAACAAAGTATAGTCCTCCACTGGTCCACGCTGCTTTGCAGTCCTGGGTAAGATAGTTAGTTCTAGCTTGCCCTATGTGGAAGAGGGCATACAAGACAAAGTATAGTTCTCCCCTGGTCCACGCTGCTCCGGCGGTCCTGGGTAAGATAGTTAATTCTAGCTTGCCCTATGTGGAAGAGGACTCAATACCCTACCTGTTGAGCTTGAAACAAAGTCATCACTTGGGCATGCTCTATAGCCAACCACATGACATTAACCTAAGAGAGCATGCAGCGTATTATCCCAATGCAAAGTAAACGATAGACTCGCCCTAGTTCAGTGCTTCAACCAAGTGATGACTTCAATATGGCTAGTGTGTGAAGTATAAAGTATAGTCCTCCCCTGGTCCACACTGCTTCGGCGGTCCTGGGTAAGATAGTTAGTTCTAGCTTGCCCTATGGTGGAAGAGGACACCATACTTAATACTGTGGTGTAATGAACAAAGTATAGTCCTCCACTGGTCCACGCTGCTCCGGCGGTCCTGGGTAAGATAGTTCATTCTAGCTTGCCCTATGTGGAAGAGGGCATACAAGACAAAGTATAGTTCTCCCCTGGTCCACGCTGCTTCGGCGGTCCTGGGTAAGATAGTTAATTCTAGCTTTTGCCCTATGTGGAAGAGAGCATACATGAACCAAGAACGAAGGTTATGATCGAGGAATGATTCGACAACTAACCGATGGTATGAAATGTGTAGAATTCAAGCAAGCACACAATCAAGTCATCATTTGGGCATGCTCGATAGCCAACCCTATGACATTAACCTAGTAGAGCATGCAACGTATAATATCCCAATGCAAAGTAAACGATAGACACGCCCTAGTTCAGCGCTTCAACCAAGTGATGACTTCAGAATGGCTAAATCAAATCGGTTCAAAACATACCATCGGTACCCTATTGAAACACACAAGTCGATATCAAACCTCATGATTGTGTAGTCCTCCACTGGTCCACGCCGCTTCGGCCGTCCTGGGTAAAATGGAACATTCCAGCTTGCCCTATGTGGAAGAGGGCACATTACTCAATACTGTGGTGTGAAGTATAAAGTTCAGTTCTCCCCTGGTCCACGCTGCTTCGGCGGTCCTGGGTAAGATAGTTCATTCTAGCTTGCCCTATGTGGAAGAGGACACTTAATACTTCGTCTCTAAGCGGCGGCTTGACTCCTCCCTACGGGGAACGGGTTTACGCGCACAGCGGCGGCTTACGCACTATGGCAGTCATGGATGCCTTACGTTTCTATGAAAAGTGTGTTCCTCCCCTGGTCCACGCTGCTTCGGCAGTCCTGGGTAAGATAGTTAGTTCTAGCTTGCCCTATGTGGAAGAGGACACGAAGACTTACTGTGGTGTGAAGCATAAAGTTCAGTTCTCCCCTGGTCCACGCCGCTTCGGCCGTCCTGGGTAAAATGGATTCATCCAGCTTGCCCTATGTGGAATGAGGACACTTTATGTTTCGTCTCTAAGCGGCGGCTTGCTTCTCCCTACGGGGAACGGGTATACGCGCACAGCGGCGGCTTACGTTATGGCAGTCATGGATGCCTTACGTTTCCATGAAAAGTGTGTTCCTCCCCTGGTCCACGCTGCTTCGGCAGTCCTGGGTAAGATAGTTAGTTCTAGCTTGCCCTATGTGGAAGAGGACACGTAGACTTACTGTGGTGTGAAGTATAAGGTTCAGTTCTCCCCTGGTCCACGCCGCTTCGGCCGTCCTGGGT
>NW_026525139.1:0-27500 GCF_943734705.1 Anopheles coustani | reverse complement strand
CGTAGGATTGTTCACCCTTTCAAGGGAACGTGAGCTGGGTTTAGACCGTCGTGAGACAGGTTAGTTTTACCCTACTGGTGTGCAAGTACTATCTCAATGGAATTCCTGTGCAGTACGAGAGGAACCACAGGTACGGACCAATGGCTCAATACTAGTCCGAGCGGACTTTGGTATGACGCTACGTCCGTCGGATTATGCCTGAACGCCTCTAAGGTCGTAACCGAACCAGGCTGGTAGTATATGTATAGGAGTCGTTAGCTAGATGGCTAATAACATCACGAGACCGGATTGAGTCTTCTATAGACTCTTTCCATTTATTGGAAACCCTCAAACTGAGCCTATCGCGAGTGCGCTCGCCGAAGTACCTGAAGTGGGAAAAGGCGTTGTGCTTGCCGATCTTCCAAGAATAGTTTCGACTCCTAAGACCACCCGAAAACGACGGGTTTGCAGGCTGGGCGCTACGCATTGAAGAGAGATGTACATTTCGATCCTTTCAGGCGACCCATGCTTGGTGGTTGTGTGCGGTGTGCTCCCCCCGGGGGGCACATGCGGCATACCGTGTGTGGACTAGTTGGACCCACCCTTGCGGTGGACCGACCGGTCAGTGGTGTTTGCGGGTTAACACATGCGAGCGTTGCGGCCCAGAGGCCTTACCGCCTTTCACTGCGGGTTCGTCAAGAACTTGGAGATGGTCGCAACGCATCGGGTCCTCCCGGGGTACTTGGTGTTTGGATGCTGGCTTGGTGATTAAACACTTGATATTCCATCTTCGGATGAATTTCGGGTGTCACCTGTTGCCTAAGACCACTTGCATGTTTAGCTCGCCGTGGGGTAGCAAGCGTTGTGATCTAATGGCCTTACCGGGCAAACACTTTCGGTTCGTCAAGGACTTGGAGTGCCGGGACGGGTTGGCGGATCCATCACTCTGAGTATGCCGGGTTGATACTTGGGGTTGGTTTGGTTTTGGTGACCCAATACTAGATGTACCATCTCGGTGGTATGTCAGTATCACCTATACTCCAGACCACTTGCATGGTTAGCAAGCGTTGTGATCTAATGGCCCAACCGGGCAAACACTTTGGGTTCGCAAGGACTTAGAGTGCCGGGACGGGTTGGCGGATCCAACACTCTGGGTACCTCCGGGTACTTGGGGTTGGTTGAGGACTTGGTGAACAAACACTTGATGAACACTCTTCGGATGTACTTCGGGTGTCACCTGTTGTCCGAGGCCACTTGCATGGTCGCAAGCGTTGTGATACAATGGCCCTACCGGGCAAACACTTTGGGTTCGCAAGGACTTGGAGTGCCGGGACGGGTTGGCGGATCCAACACTCTGGGTACCTCCGGGTACTTGGGGTTGGTTGAGGACTTGGTGAACAAACACTTGTTGTACACTCTCCGGATGTACTTCGGGTGTCACCTGTTGTCCGAGGCCACTTGCATGGTAGCAAGCGTTGTGATACAATGGCCCTACCGGGCAAACACTTTGGGTTCGCAAGGACTTGGAGTGCCGGGACGGGTTGGCGGATCCAACACTCTGGGTACCTCCGGGTACTTGGGGTTGGTTGAGGACTTGGTGAACAAACACTTGATATACACTCTTCGGATGTACTTCGGGTATCGCCTGTTGTCCGAGACCACTTGCATGGTTAGCAAGCGTTGTGGTCTAATGGCCCTACCGGGCAAACACTTTGGGTTCGCGAGGACTTAGAGTGCTGGTAGTGGTTGGCGGACCCAACACTCTGGGTACCTCCGGGTACTTGGGGTTGGTTGAGGACTTGGTGAACAAACACTTGTTGTACACTCTCCGGATGTACTTCGGGTGTCACCTGTTGTCCGAGACCACTTGCATGGTTAGCAAGCGTTGTGGTCTAATGGCCCTACCGGGCAAACACTTTATGTTCGCGAGGACTTGGAGTGCTGGTAGTGGTTGGCGGACCCAACACTCTGGGTACCTCCGGGTACTTGGGGTTGGTTGAGAACTTGGTGAAGATACCCCTGTCACCTTGTTCGAGGCCACTTGCATGGTCGCAAGCGTTGTGATACAATGGCCCTACCGGGCAAACACTTTGGGTTCGCAAGGACTTGGAGTGCCGGGACGGGTTGGCGGATCCAACACTCTGGGTACCTCCGGGTACTTGGGGTTGGTTGAGGACTTGGTGAGCAAACACTTGATATACGTTCTTCGGATGTACTTCGGGTGTCACCTGTTGTCCGAGGCCACTTGCATGGTCAACGGTTGAGGTGGTGATGGCGGGTCGGTGCTGTAGGGTGCCGGCCTGTTGGCTGCCTTGGCCGGGTTGGTTGGTTAACACTTGATTGGGCTTGCACCCGAGGGTAATGGCACTTGAAGGTGGGTACTGGCCGGCTGACCTGGTGTGATGGTTGGTTGGTGAACACTTGGCGGTACTTGCACTTGGCTGTGCTTGGACTTGAAGGTGGGATCCGGCTGGCCTAGGCCATTGGTGGTTGGTTGGTGGGTTAGCCCTTAGCTGGGCTGGCTGGCTGGCTGGCCATCGGTGGTGTGGTGTGGTGAGGTGTGTGGAGTCGAGCATCGCGCGCCGTTGCCTTCTTCGGAGTGTTGTAGGTACGCAAGTGCTTGCAATGCAAAGAGGTTGGTGATGGAGTGACATTGCCTTCACCATGGAGTTGCGGGTACTTAGGTACTTGCAAGGAGATGGTGGTATGGTGGTGTTGCGTGTGTGGTGTTCGATTAGAAAGATATAATTTCTAAGTCCGGATTAGTGCTGTCAGTGGGGCCGCCGCTAACAGGTCCTGCACGGCCACCGTGGGGCTTGACTTGGCGCTATTCCGGACTTGGGGCGATCACGATGTCCCCGTGCGGGACTTAGAAGATGGAAGAACACAAGTACCCTTATCCCATGACTTGTGAGCGATTGGCATACGTTACCACATGAAGAGAAAAATTGGCTAAGTCCAGGATCCATATTATATGAAGAGAAAATCGGCTAAGTCCAGGATCCATATTACATGAAGAGAAAAATCGGCTAAGTCCCGGATCCATATATATTAACCTAATAATCGGCTAAGTCCAGGATCCATATGATATGAAGAGAAAAATCGGCTAAGTCCAAGATCCATATGATATGAACAGAAAAATCGGCTAAGTCCAGGATCCATATATAATAACCTAATAATCGGCTAAGTCCAGGATCCATATAATATGAAGAGAAAAATCGGCTAAGTCCGAGATTGGGTCTGTCGGAAATACACTTTCAAGTTACCACACAAGCAAGCAAGATGGCCTAATGATGGAACCATATAATATGAAGAGAAAAATCGGCTAAGTCCGAGATTGGGTCTGTCAGAAATACACTTCCAAGTTACCACACAAGCAAGCAAGATGGCCTAATGATGGATCCATATGATATGAAGAGAAAAATCGGCTAAGTCCCAGATTGGGTCTGTCAGAAATACACTTCCAAGTTACCACATGAGCAAGCAAGATGGCCTAGTGATGGATCCATATAATATGCAGAGAAAAATCGGCTAAGTCCCAGATTGGGTCTGTCAGAAATACACTTCCAAGTTACCACATGAGCAAGCAAGTTACCACATGAAGAGAAAGCCGGCAAAGTCTGGGAATGTTACCACATGAACTGGAAAATGGGCAAAAACCTACCTTCACAGGGAACGTGAATAAGTAAGGCTGTAGACATCGGATCGACAAGCCAAAGACTGATATGGAAAGGAAATGAGTAGTACTAGCTTTCCTGAGAGTTGCAGAGCTTAGACTGCATATGAACGGAAGATATTAAGCGTCAAAGTCAGAAAAGTTGCCCGAAGGAACACAAGTTCCAACTTAGAGCATGAATACCGCCTAGACGGTAGGAGGTACGGCCAGGCTGAGGAATAAGAAAATGTTGGCCAACATGTTCCCTAACTATCCCCCGAAGACCGCAAAGCAATCCAACATCAACCAAGAAAGTTATAGCCCGATCAAGGAAACACCTACTTTGCACCGATTTTGCACCAAATACATGTACCAAGCACCTTCGGTTGCATACCTGCAGGGGTTTACCATAGTAGGCCATGGAAGACCGATATACCGAACATAATCACTTTCTATCTCCTCGGGTGTTTGAGATAGCGCTTTGCGGTACAAGAACGAAAGTTAGACTTTATCTTGGTGCATCTTTTTGCCCAAAAACACAAGACCCTATCTACCAAGGCAAGAAAGTTGTGTGGGGACAAAATGTCCAAAAGTGCCCAAAGTGGCACACTTGAACCATATATTCGAGAAAAACACAAGTGTGGGCCCGAGCTAGCAAGTTGAAATGTTCTGACCGTCAGTAGCCCTAGTTGAGGTGCACTTATCATTATATGAGGCCAACGTGCCAGCTAGTCTCTAAAGGGGCGATATGGGTGTTCCAAGGTTTGTACCCAATTGAGGAAAAAACAGGGTAAGGTACGGTGTACCGCGAATAACTCGGGCTATAGATGTCCGATCGATGAGTTTGGCATATGTATGGAAAGGTCTCGACGAGACCTAACTACCCTGAAAGTATGAAGGCAAAGACTTGAATGACCGGGAAGTTATTAAGTGCACAAGTGGTAAAGTTGCACCAAAGTCCATGTTACCCGAAGTGGTACATGAACACCCAATATTCGACCAAAACACAAGTTTAGAGACGAGCTAGCGAGCTACATTGTTCAGACCGTCAGTAGCCCGCATCAAGACACGCATTTCATTATATTGAGCCTAGCCGCTAGCTCGACTCGAAGTCGGTCATATGGTTGGTTGATGGTTTGGACCGACCACGTGGTGTACCAAGGTGATGTACCTTTCATGAATTAAAACTCTGGCTGTATGGCACTGAGCGACAAGCTAAGGTGTGATTTGGAATAGTCTTGAGTGGGACTATTTAGGAAAAATGCGAACAAAAAATCACAAAGTCCTTGGGCGAAGCTATTAGCGAAACATAGAGCAAATTGGTACCAAAAACTATGGAAATGGGACTTGAGTCAAAAATAACCGCAAGTTGGAGAAGAGATAGCAAGCTTGCGTAGAACAATTATATTTGGTGCATGGTATCACCAACAAAAAAGTATATGGGGCCAAGGTGCTGGCTGGCCTCCAAAGTGGAGATATGGGCGATCCAAAGTTTGTACCCAAGTACGAACAAGTATGGAAAAAACAGGGTAAGGTACCAAGTACCATTAATAACTTCGGCTGTAGATGGCCGAGCGAGGCAAACGGCTCACCGTTGGAAAGGTCTTGGGGAGACCTATCTACCCTGAAAGTTTCATGAGGCTGAGTTGAAAGACCACGGAGATATTAGGTGATGATGGTCCAATTCGGGGACCAAGTCGCAGGAAATGGCGCTTGACCAAAATCACCCTTGGAAGGTGAATACCGGCTTACCGGTAAGAGATAGCGACTTGGCGTAGAATATTCATAAGTTGGGCGTGTAAAGACGCAACTTTCATTATATGGGGGCAACCCGGTCAGGGTGCTCCAAGTCGGTCGTTTGGTCGGTTTATGGTTTGGGCCGACCATGTGGTGTACCAAGAAGAGGTACCTTTCATGAATTATAACTCGGTCAGTTTGCCACCGAGCGACAAGTTGCGATGTGATTTGGAATGGTCTTGAGTGGGACTATCAAGCAAAAATACAAATAGAAAATCAGCTTGTCCATGGCCGAAGCTATTAGTGAAACATATAGCAAAATGGGTCCAAAAACGAATGAAATGGGACTTGGACCAAGAATAACGGCAAGTTGGAGAAGAGATAGCAAGTTGACGTAGAACATTTATATTTTGGGCATAGTATGACCAACAAAAAAGTATTTGGGGCCAAGGTGCTGGCTGGCCTCCAAAGTGGAGATATGGGCGATACAAAGTTTGTACCCAAGTACGAACAAGTATGGAAAAAACAGGGTAAGGTACCAAGTACCATTAATAACTTCGGCTGTATATGGCCGAGCGAGGCAAACGGCTCACCGTTGGAAAGGTCTCGGGGAGACCTATCTACCCTGAAAGTTTCATGAGGCTGAGTTGAAAGACCACGGAGATATTAGGTGATGATGGTCGTATTCGGGGACCAAGTCGCAGGAAATGGCACTTGACCAAAATCCTCCTTGGAAGGTGAATACCGGCTTACCGGTAAGAGATAGCGACTTGGCGTAGAATATTCATAAGTTGGGCGTGTAGAGACGCAACTTTCATTATATGGGGCCAACCCGGTCAGGGTGCTCCAAGTCGGTCGTTTGGTCGGTTTATGGTTTGGGCCGACCACGTGGTGTACCAAGTTGAGGTACCTTTCATGAATTATAACTCGGTCAGTTTGCCACCGAGCGACAAGCTGCGGTGTGTTTTGGAATGGTCTTGAGTGGGACTATCAAGGAAAAATACAAATAGAAAATCAGCTTGTCCATGGCCGAAGCTATTAGTGAAACATATAGCAAAATGGGTCCAAAAACGAATGAAATGGGACTTGGACCAAGAATAACGGCAAGTTGGAGAAGAGATAGCAAGTTGGCGTAGAACAATTATATTTGGTGCATGGTATGACCAACAAAAAAGTATATGAGGCCAAGGTGCTGGCTGGCCTCCAAAGTGGAGATATGGGCGATCCAAAGTTTGTACCCAAGTATGGCAAAAACTGGTAGAGGTACCTTTCATGAATTACTGCTCAGGCTGTATGGCACTTAGCGGGACGCTTGGCTCTGGTATGGAATAGTCTTGAGTGGGACTATCAAGGAAAAATACGAACAAAAAATCACCATGTCCACGGACGAAGGTATTAGCGAAACTTAGAGCGAAATTGCGACCAAGTCGCTGGAAATGGCCCTTGGACCAAGTATACCGTCAAGGCGGTACGAGATAGCGAGTTGACGTGGAATATTTATAAGTTTGCCTCCACGAGACGAAAGTTTAGTTATATGGGGCCAACCCGCTCAGGGTTGTCCAAGTCGGTCATATGGCTGATCGAAATTTTCGACCAAGTACTGAGAAAACAGGGTAAGGTACCGTGTACCTCGAATAACTTTGGCTGTAGATGTCCGAGCGAGGCAAACGGCATAGCGTTGGAAAGGTCTTGAGGTGTTCTAGGCACCCTGAAAGTTTGAAAAGGCTATCTGGAAAACTCGTGGAGATATTAGAGAAACATTGGGCCCAAAAGATACCAAGTCGCAGGAAATGGGCCCTCCAAGAACACCCTAAAATCCCAATTACGGCTAAGTTGCAGGCCAGCTAGCGAAGTGAAATGTTCTAGGCATAACTAGAACACGTTAATGCACAACTTTTTGAATCAGAACTTTTTTCGATATCTGGCCCCCAAAGGGGGGATATGGGCGATCAAAGGATTTTTCCAAGTTTCGGTACTTTTTACGGTATCGCTCATAGCTCCGGCTGTATGCAAGCAAATGACAATCTAAGACATGATTTGGAAAGGTATTGAGCAGTACTAACTTACGTTAGAACACAGCGAAGCGCTATCGGTTCATGGCAAGGCCGATATAAGCAGTCAAAGATGAAAAATGTTGACAAAATGAACAAAAATTACCTTGGTACGCGAATAGCGGCCAGGGATGAAGAGGTACGAAGGTGGTGTAGAAGAATTATAATTAGGGCTTGGTACGCTCTAAAAGTTTGCCGAAGACCGCAAAGCGCTCAGACCCATAGAAAGTGGCCATTTGGGCCGAACAGTGCGTGCAAAGAGGTGAAAATGCAAAAATTGCACTTTGGGGGGCGATTTGCGGGGGGAAGGAGGGGTCGGAGGGCAAAATGTCCCTTGACCAAAAAGTCTTATCTCGTCGAGATCTACAACATTGCCGAAGACCGCAAAGCGCTAGCTCGCAATCGAAAAATCGAGAATTTGAAAATTTTCTAAGTCTTGGGCTCCCTAAGGAAAAGTTTCAAAAATCACGTTTGTCCCCAATTTTGAAGGGGAAGGAGTCGGTTCCGGGGCATGGTGTCTTCGGCAAAAAGTCTTATCTTTTTGCGTACTTTCGACTAGTTCAATAAAAATTTTTGACCCAAAATTTGTTCGGCGGACCCCTAGGTCGAAAAACCCGAAAAAAGTCGAAAAAAGTCGAAAATGTCGAAAAATGAGAAAACCTCATATTCGGACTCTACACGAGCCCCAGATATTGAAAAGTGAAATCCGCGGTCGATTTGGAACAAAAAATTTACCTAGGCAAAGTTGTATGGAGGTAGGGACCCCTGAGAAAAAAGTTTGGTCCCGAGGCTCCTTGGACCACCAAGTCCCTAGGTCGGACCAAAATCGGAAAAAATCCGACCAAAGTCGAAAGTGTCGAAAATTTTAAAAAACCCCTTTTGGGGCCCTATGGCCTCCCTAGATAATGAAAAGTGAGGTCCGCGGCCGATCCGGAAGAAAAACTTGACCTAGGGAAACTTGTATGACGGTGGGGACCCAAAAAAATTTCGATGAGTGTAGTTTAGACAGGCCGGAAAATGTATCGGTGGTCCGTATCAAGGGACGTCTTTTAGTTCCATGGGGTGGTGGTCGTCGAACAAAGTCGCCTAGGTCGACCACCAGAAAGACCAGTCGTGTTGTAATGGATGTTTTGACCACTTTACTAGGGAAACCTAGTAGGTCGAAGCAAATTTGGGGTTCGAGATGAGTTGGTGAAAGTTGGTCCAACCTAGGTGTGCTTGGTGGAGGTTGACCATGAAAGTAGAGCATGATGGGAATGACCATAACTTTGGTTCTAGATGTCGGATCGGTACACTTTCGGCAGTTTTGGAAAGGTGAAGGCCTGCTCTAGCTATGTTTCCTACCAAGCTGAGCGCCTACTAGTGACCCGGAGGAGGTATTAAGGGTCAAAGGCAAAAAGGGGTACCCTAAAGTGCATGTGACCAAGAAAATGGGAAAAACGGTATCGCCTATAGCTCAGGCTGTATGGCTCGGATCGGAAAGCTTGGATATGCGTTGGAAAGGTCTTGACGAGCGCTAGCTATGTGTCCTACCAAGCGAAGCGCTAGGTGTTGAGCAAGTCGGTCATATTAGAGGGCAAAGGTGAAAAATGGTGGTTTAGAGGCGAAAATTCACCTTATGATCGAAAATAGCGGGCGAACGATAAGAGCTACGAACACGGCGTAGAACAATCATAAGTACGTTACCACAAGACCTAACTTTGGCCAATATAGAGCGAGAAGATCGGAGGTACCCATCAGGGTGATATGGCTGGTTCAAAGTTGGACCAAAACGAGACTTGAGAAATGGGTTGAAACACGGTATCGCGAATAACTCAGGCTGTATGGAACGGATCGACAAGCTAAGATCAGTGTTGGAAAGGTCGAACCGAGCGCTAACTATAATCCCAAACAACCGAAGCGCTAAGTGTTGAGCAAAACTGAGTTATTAAGCGACAAAGTGGAAAAATAATACCAAAATTTCCAAAAATCACACAAGACCAAGAATACCGAGCAGGCGGTAAGAGATAGCGGGTTGACGTAGAATACTTATAAGTTTGCCTCTACGAGACCTAAAAGTCGTCCATAGACAGCGAGAAGATCGGACCACTCTGGAAGGGTGATACGAGTGGTCAAAAATTGGCAAAAATGAAACATGGCTAAAATGGATTTGACTTGTGCACCGTATAGCTCCGGCTGTATGGCATGGATTGTTAAGCTAGGATATGTTTTGGAAAGGTAACACCCAGCGCTAGATACGACTAGAAGAAAGCAAAGCGCTAACTAGCATGATTTGGAAGTTATTAAGTGTCAAAGTCGAAAAATGTTACCAAAATTGAAACTCGAGTACATTGGGCCAAAAAGTACAAGTTGTGAAATTTGGACTTACGAGTAAAATACCGAGCAGGCGGTAAGAGATAGAGACTTGGTGTAGAACAATTATATGTTGGGCATGTTATACCCTATATTTGGCCCGAACATAGTGACGAGATCGGTGGTACCCAAAAGGGTGGTACAGGTGTTAGATGGTTTTCCCAGAGCATAAGCTCCACATGATATGGAAAACGGGAAACATCATAACTTCGGCTGTATGGCATGGAATGGAACGAACAAGGTATCGATGGAAAGAGAAAAGGTAGCGCTAACTATAATTCCTACCAAGCAAAGCGCTAGCATGTGACCGTTCGGGTGTTATTGTGAGTCAAAGTCAGAAATTGTTACCACGAGAGGCGAAAATCCGACTAAGTCCATGAATACCGGGCTGGCGGTAAGAGATACGGCTTGGCCGTAGAACATTTATAAGTTGGCCAATACAAGACCTAAGTTTCGTCCATAGACGACAAGAAGATCGAAGATACGTGAAGGTGAGATATGGGCGTCCCAAAGTGGGCCTTTGAAAAAGTGACAAACTTCCCTTATAACAGCATACACCAAATATCTCTGGCTCTATGGCACCGAATAAGAAGTTGAGGTCAGCGATAGAAAGGTGATAGTCAGCGCTAAATATCATACGAACAGAGTGAAGCGCTAAAGGGAAAGGATCTTGGTGATATAAGGTGACAAAGTCGAGAAAAGTTGCCTCAAAATCATGAAAAATGTGAAAAAATGGCTAAGTCCCGGGTGCCTTAAGGGCAGGTTGATCGAATGTACCGAGCTGGCGGTACGAGATAGAGACTTGGTGTAGAACAATTATATGTTTGGCATGGCAAGACCTACATTTGGTCAATACAAAGTGAGAAGATCAAAGAAACCCGTAAGGGTGATATTGGTGTCCAAAGGTAAAAAGCACTAAGTCTTGGGAAACTTATATGAAGAAAAAGGACCCTGATGGGTCATATAGGATGGATCGAAAAATCGGCTAAGTCCCAAAATGGGGATGTCAGAACTACACTCAAATGTTACCACACCAAGCAAGGCAAACTTATATGAAGCAAAGGACCCTGATGGGTCATATGGTATTGGTCGAAAAATCGGCTAAGTCCCAAAATGGGGATGTCAGAACTACACTCATGTGTTACCACACCAAGCAAGGCAAACTTATATGAAGCAAAGGACCCTGATGGGTCATATGGTATTTTACGAAAAATCGGCTAAGTCCCAAAATGGTGATGTCAGAACTACACTAAAATGTTACCACACCAAGCAAGGCAAACTTATATGAAGGCAAGGACCCTGATGGGTCATATGGTATTTTACGAAAAATCGGCTAAGTCCCAAAATGGGGATGTCTGAACTACACTCATATGTTACCACACCAAGGAAGGCAAACTTATATGAAGCAAAAGACCCTGATGGGTCAAATGGTATTTTACGAAAAATCGGCTAAGTCCCAAAATGGGGATGTCAGAACTACACTCAAATGTTATCACACCAAGCAAGGCAAACTTATATGAAGCAAAAGACCCTGATGGGTCAAATGGTATTTTACGAAAAATCGGCTAAGTCCCAAAATGGGGATGTCAGAACTACACTAACAAGTTACCACACCAAGCAAGGCAAACTTATATGAAGCAAAGGACCCTGATGGGTCATATGGTATTTTACGAAAAATCGGCTAAGTCCCAAAATGGGGATGTCTGAACTACACTCAAATGTTACCACATCAAGCAAGGCAAACTTATATGAAGGCAAGGACCCTGATGGGTCATATGGTATTTTACGAAAAATCGGCTAAGTCACAAAATGGGGATGTCTGAACTACACTCAAATGTTACCACACCAAGCAAGGCAAACTTATATGAAGCAAAGGACCCTGATGGGTCATATGGTATTTTACGAAAAATCGGCTAAGTCCCAAAATGGGGATGTCGAAACTACACTCAAATGTTACCACACCAAGCAAGGCAAACTTATATGAAGCAAAGGACCCTGATGGGTCATATGGTATTTTACGAAAAATCGGCTAAGTCCCAAAATGGGGATGTCAGAACTACACTCAAATGTTACCACACCAAGCAAGGCAAACTTATATGAAGGAAAGGACCCATATGGGTCATATGGTATTTTACGAAAAATCGGCTAAGTCCGAAAATGATGATGTCAGAACTACACTCAAATGTTACCACACCAAGCAAGGCAAACTTATATGAAGGAAAGGACCCATATGGGTCATATGGCATTTTACGAAAAATCGGCTAAGTCCCAAAATGAGGATGTCAGAACTACACTAAAAAGTTACCACACCAAGCAAGGCAAAGTACCTAGGTGAACCCTAGGAAGAAATACGGACCAAGTCAGATGGCCTAAGTCAAGAGAACAAGTGACCTAGGCAAAGTTGTATGGCGCTGAGGACCCTGAAAAATCTGGTTAGTGTAGTTTAGACAGGGTAGGTTTTTAGGTCGGCCGAACCCCCTTATTTTGGGTTTTGGCCTCATCAAGAAGCTACACCTAGGCAAACTGCCTAGGGTGAAAGTGCGAAGACCAATCGAATAGTAAGACAAGTTTTGACCGATCGCCCTAGGCAAGCTTGTATGAAGAAAGGGACCCTAAGGGTCATATGGAAATACATGAAAAATCGGCTAAGTCCCAAAATTGGGATGTCTGAACTACACTAAAAAGTTACCACATCAAGCAAGGCAAAGTACCTAGGTGAACCCTAGGAAGAAACACGGACCAAGTCAGATGGCCTAAGTCAAGAGTGCAAGTGACCTAGGCAAAGTTGTATGACGG
This sequence comes from Anopheles coustani, assembly GCF_943734705.1. NCBI lineage: Eukaryota > Metazoa > Arthropoda > Insecta > Diptera > Culicidae > Anopheles > Anopheles coustani. The sequence continues at coordinate 14,930 of NW_026525139.1, read as the reverse complement.
TGAGGACCCTGAAAAATCTGGTTAGTGTAGTTTAGACAGGGGAGGTTTTTGGGTCGGCTGAACCTCCTTATTTTGGGTTTTGACCTCCTCAAGAAGCTACACCTAGGCAAACTGCCTAGGGTGAAAGTGCGAAGACCAATCGAATAGTAAGACAAGTTTTGACCGATCGCCCTAGGCAAGCTTGTATGAAGAAAGGGACCCTATGGGTCATATGGAAATACATGAAAAATCGGCTAAGTCCCAAAATTGGGATGTCTGAACTACACTAAAAAGTTACCACATCAAGCAAGGCAAAGTACCTAGGTGAACCCTAAGAAGAAACACGGACCAAGTCAGATGGCCTAAGTCAAGAGTACAAGTGACCTAGGCAAAGTTGTATGGCGCTGAGGACCCTGAAAAATCGGGTTAGTGTAGTTCAGACAGGGGAGGTTTTTGGGTCGGCTGAACCTCCTTATTTTGGGTTTTGACCTCCTCAAGAAGCTACACCTAGGCAAACTGCCTAGGGTGAAAGTGCGAAGACCAATCGAATAGTAAGACAAGTTTTGACCGATCGCCCTAGGCAAGCTTGTATGAAGAAAGGGACCCTATGGGTCATATGGAAATACATGAAAAATCGGCTAAGTCCCAAAATTGGGATGTCTGAACTACACTAAAAAGTTACCACATCAAGCAAGGCAAAGTACCTAGGTGAACCCTAGCAAGAAACACGGACCAAGTCAGATGGCCTAAGTCAAGAGAACAAGTGACCTAGGCAAAGTTGTATGACGGTGAGGGCCCTGAAAAATCTGGTTAGTGTAGTTTAGACAGGGGAGGTTTTTGGGTCGGCTGAACCTCCTTATTTTGGGTTTTGACCTCCTCAAGAAGCTACACCTAGGCAAACTGCCTAGGGTGAAAGTGCGAAGACCAATCGAATAGTAAGACAAGTTTTGACCGATCGCCCTAGGCAAGCTTGTATGAAGAAAGGGACCCTATGGGTCATATGGAAATACATGAAAAATCGGCTAAGTCCCAAAATTGGGATGTCTGAACTACACTAAAAAGTTACCACAGCAAGCAAGGCAAAGTACCTAGGTGAACCCTAGGAAGAAACACGGACCAAGTCAGATGGCCTAAGTCAAGAGTACAAGTGACCTAGGCAAAGTTGTATGGCGCTGAGGACCCTGAAAAATCGGGTTAGTGTAGTTCAGACAGGGGAGGTTTCTGGGTCGGCTGAACCTCCTTATTTCGGGTTTTGGCCTCCTCAAGAAGCTACACCTAGGCAAACTGCCTAGGGTGAAAGTGCGAAGACCAATCGAATAGTAAGACAAGTTTTGACCGATCGCCCTAGGCAAGCTTGTATGAAGAAAGGGACCCTATGGGTCATATGGAAATACATGACAAATCGGCTAAGTCCCAAAATAAGGATGTCTGAACTACACTAAAAAGTTACCACATCAAGCAAGGCAAAGTACCTAGGTGAACCCTAGGAAGAAACACGGACCAAGTCGGATGGCCTAAGTCAAGAGTACAAGTGACCTAGGCAAAGTTGTATGGCGCTGAGGACCCTGAAAAATCGGGTTAGTGTAGTTTAGACAGGGGAGGTTTTTGGGTCGGCTGAACCTCCTTATTTTGGGTTTTGACCTCCTCAAGAAGCTACACCTAGGCAAACTGCCTAGGGTGAAAGTGCGAAGACCAATCGAATAGTAAGACAAGTTTTGACCGATCGCCCTAGGCAAGCTTGTATGAAGAAAGGGACCCTATGGGTCATATGGAAATACATGAAAAATCGGCTAAGTCCCAAAATTGGGATGTCTGAACTACACTAAAAAGTTACCACAGCAAGCAAGGCAAAGTACCTAGGTGAACCCTAGGAAGAAACACGGACCAAGTCAGATGGCCTAAGTCAAGAGTACAAGTGACCTAGGCAAAGTTGTATGGCGCTGAGGACCCTGAAAAATCGGGTTAGTGTAGTTCAGACAGGGGAGGTTTCTGGGTCGGCTGAACCTCCTTATTTCGGGTTTTGGCCTCCTCAAGAAGCTACACCTAGGCAAACTGCCTAGGGTGAAAGTGCGAAGACCAATCGAATAGTAAGACAAGTTTTGACCGATCGCCCTAGGCAAGCTTGTATGAAGAAAGGGACCCTATGGGTCATATGGAAATACATGACAAATCGGCTAAGTCCCAAAATAAGGATGTCTGAACTACACTAAAAAGTTACCACATCAAGCAAGGCAAAGTACCTAGGTGAACCCTAGGAAGAAACACGGACCAAGTCGGATGGCCTAAGTCAAGAGTACAAGTGACCTAGGCAAAGTTGTATGGCGCTGAGGACCCTGAAAAATCGGGTTAGTGTAGTTCAGACAGGGGAGGTTTCAGGGTCGGCCGAACCTCCTTATTTCGGGTTTTGGCCTCCTCAAGAAGACAGACCTAGGCGAACTGCCTAGGGTGAAAGTGCGAAGACCAATCGAATAGTAAGACAAGTTTTGACCGATCGCCCTAGGCAAGCTTGTATGAAGAAAGGGACCCTATGGGTCATATGGAAATATACGAAAAATCGGCTAAGTCCCAAAATTGGGATGTCAGAACTACACTATAAAGTTACCACATTAGCAAGGCAGACTTGTATGAAGAACGGGACCCTGGTGAAAGTAGCAAATATCCCAAACCGAACATGAATATTATACACACAAGAGTACGAACATAAAGGAACACGGACCAAGCGTACCGAGAGAATCGGTACTATAGAACCCTCGTGGTTCTACACAAAGACTTTATGTTAGGGGTTCAAGCCCCATAGTACTCAAACGGTGACAGTAGCAAATATCCCAAAACGAACGTGAATCTTATTCACAAGAGTACGAACATAAAGGAACACGGACCAAGCGTACTGAGAGAATCGGTACTATAGAGCCCTCGTGGTTCTACACAAAGACTTTATGTTCGGGGTTCACACCCCAAATCGAACGTGGAATTTACTTTCTGATGGTCATGCGGTCGTCCAAAGGGGTCTAGTATCCTGGGATGACAAGCATCACGGGCACAGCTCGTATCAAAACAGTCGAAGAGGCCCGCGAAAGCTTGCTTTCCATGGCTATGCGATGCACAAATTGAGTTTACTCACCGTAGTATAAAACGAACGAACCGAACCTATCCGAGTAGGGATAATGGGCGCAGTAACATACTTCTGTGACCCAGCGAGAGTTGAACGAGGTGACATGAACTGTCAGTGGCTTATATCAGATGGGATACATACATGAGATTGCTTTCAAATCTACACTCGAAAACCTAACCAAGTAAAAGCGAACGTGGGGAGGATTCGAAACTGGTAACGAAATCTTAAGCTGGAAAGAGTCATCACTATGGATACATATTATGCGAAACCAATCAAGTGCTCAGTACTGATCCAAAACCTAAGAGCACTAGTGAACACCTTATTCTCACCCTAGTTCACATCCAAGTGATCGACCACGTGTGTGAAGCAAAGACCAATCGAATTCCTCAATGAACCGAACACTATGAACAAATGGCCAAAAACGTTATAACTATCCAAACATCCTACTATCTAGCGAAAGTCATCACGATGGAACCATACCATGATCTTTAACCTATAGCGCTCACCATATTCCTACCCAGAGTGCAAGTGAACAGATTGCCCACCCGTACCCAGTTCACAACCACGTGATCGACTAACATACCGAGGTTACCACAAGTCAAAGTTATACGTTTACAAGCGCAAGACCAATCGAAAACCCCGAAAGCAATCTCGACCCAAAATGTATTATCCGTGAGTGTAGTCGAGTCTCGTACTCGTCATCTGTAATCGTCGGATAGAATATCCAGTACACGGTTGTCTTTCCAAATGAAATCTACATACAGAACTCGCTCTTGGCAAATGGGTGGCAATGGCGCAATCAGGAGCGAGTTCCCGTCCGGGTGCCAAGTGATTGGCAAATGTCTGGGGGAAAGCAACCATATGTTGATTTGTCTGTTAGTGTACTGGGTGTTTGAGGTATGTAGTATCCACGCTTGGTTGGGTGTGTCAGAGGACCATGGATGCGTTCACAACCCCAATTGGGGTACATCGGGAATGATTTTGTGGAACCGATGTGCCCGGCACACACTAAGTTTTGTTGCAAGTTAATAGTGTGCCATGTCCGGGGGGGTTGTGATTAAACTCTGGTGAATTGCGTACTGTGGTGATTGGGGTATGAAAGCCCCGCAGTTGCAATGATCGGACGCGCCTAGCGTGTCCTTTAGTTGATGGTAGGGAAATGAAGGCCCTTGTCAGCTCACCTAAGTATTCATGGAAGTTTGGCATAAGGTCGCTGTGGTAGGGGTATGAAGGCCCCGTCAGCGCATGCACAATCGGGCGCACGTGCGCTTAGCGGAGTCGAATGCCGCTCAAGTGCCTGTCCGGTGCATCGGGTGTGTGTGATACGAGGGCAATGAGGTTCGCACGGGGGCTCGCCTCCCGTGTGCTACCGGACTTGACAACATATAGAACGTGGTGTTTGCTCCTCCGGGTGCAATGGGACAATGAACATTCGAACGCAAAGTCGGAATTCTGGTTGATCCTACCAGTAATATACGCTCGTCTCAAAGGTTAAGCCATGCATGTCTAAGTACAAACAGATTTAATGTGAAACCGCATAAGGCTCAGTATAACAGCTATAATTTACGAGATCATCAACCTAGTTACTTGGATAACTGTGGAAAATCTAGAGCTAATACATGCAACATGCCAGGACCCTCGCGGGAACTGGTGCACTTATTAGTCAAACCAATCGCGGGTTCTCCGTGTCATTGAGTTGAAGTCTGGATAATGATGCTGATCGTATGGTCTCGCACCGACGACAGATCTCGCAAATATCTGCCCTATCAACTATGGATGGTAGTATAGAGGACTACCATGGTTGCAACGGGTAACGGGGAATCAGGGTTCGATTCCGGAGAGGGAGCCTGAGAAATGGCTACCACATCCAAGGAAGGCAGCAGGCGCGTAAATTACCCAATCCCGGGACGGGGAGGTAGTGACGAGAAATAACAATATGAAACTCTTTAATGATGTTTCATAATTGGAATGAGTAGAGCATAAATCCTTCTACGAGGATCAAGTGGAGGGCAAGTCTGGTGCCAGCAGCCGCGGTAATTCCAGCTCCACTAGCGTATATTAAAATTGTTGCGGTTAAAACGTTCGAAGTTGATACTTGTCCAACACAGTCCGGCTCCGCCGACCCGGTCAACCCGTGGTCGGTGGGCCAAGTCGGAATCTGGTTGCGACTCAATGGTGTGGTAGGGCACCAAGTCTGTGTCATGGTGTGCCCTTCAACGGGTGCAAGTGTAACATAGAGCTCGACCGCTCACGTTTACCTTGAACAAATTAGAGTGCTTAAAGCAGGGTGCCCAAACGCCCTAGAATAATCTTGCATGGAATAATGGAATACGACCTTGGTCTAATCTTTCATTGGTTTGTACTCAGACCGGAGGTAATGATTAACAGAAGTAGTTGGGGACACTAGTATTACGGCGCGAGAGGTGAAATTCGTAGACCGTCGTAAGACTAACTAAAGCGAAGGCATTTGTCAAGGATGCTTTCTTTAATCAAGAACGAAAGTTAGAGGATCGAAGGCGATTAGATACCGCCCTAGTTCTAACCGTAAACGATGCCAACTAGCAATTGGGAGACGCTACAACCAGGTGCTCTCAGTAGCTTCCGGGAAACCAAAGTCAGGTTCCGGGGGAAGTATGGTTGCAAAGTTGAAACTTAAAGGAATTGACGGAAGGGCACCACAATGAAATGGAGCTTGCGGTTCAATTTGACTCAACACGGGAAAACTTACCAGGTCCGAACTTATGGAGGTGAGACAGATTAATAGCTCTTTCTCAAATTTAAGGGTAGTGGTGCATGGCCGTTCTTAGTTCGTGGATTGATTTGTCTGGTTAATTCCGATAACGAACGTGACTCACATATGCTAACTAGAACGCAGTCAGCGTTAATGCGTCGATGCCGATTGGAACGGGTTAGGACCTTTCGGTGGAGTATGACCTGACACCTTCGCTGTTCGTGTGCGCAAGTGCACTTACGGTACGCTGCTTAGCAGGACAATTTGTGTTTAGCAAAATGAGATCGAGCGATAACAGGTCCGTGATGCCCTTAGATGTTCTGGGCTACACGCGTGCTACAATGTGGGTAGCAGCGTGTCTCCTATTCCGAGAGGAACGGGAAATCACTCAAATACTCACTTAGTAGGGATTATGGATTGCAATGGTCCATATGAACTCGGAACTTCTAGTAAGTGCTGGTCATCAGCCAGCGTTGAATACGTCCCTGCCCTTTGTACACACCGCCCGTCGCTACTACCGATGGATTATTTAGTGAGGTCTTTGGAGATGATCGTTCGCTGGATCCTCGTGAACCGCGTCTGCTTTATCGAAGTTGACCGAACTTGATGATTTAGAGGAAGTAAAAGTCGTAACAAGGTTTCCGTAGGTGAACCTGCGGAAGGATCATTAGTGGCCAAGTGATCCTTCCAGAAGTCCGAACCTGCGGGTTGAGACTTCGGCACAAGTTGCCATATGATAATTGACGAAACACTATAGAAGTCCGAACCTGCGGGTTGAGACTTAGGCACAAGTTGCCATATGAACATTGACGAAACACTATGAAGTCCGAACCTGCGGGTTGAGACTTAGGCACAAGTTGCCTTATACATGACTTCGAACAAATACACAAGTCCGAACCTGCGGGTTGAGACTTAGGCACAAGTTGCCTTATACATGACTTCGAACAAATACACAAGTCCGAACCTGCGGGTTGAGACTTAGGCACAAGTTGCCATATGAAAGTTGACGAAACACTAACAAGTCCGAACCTGCGGGTTGAGACTTAGGCACACGTTGCCTTATACATGACTTCGAACAAATACACAAGTCCGAACCTGCGGGTTGAGACTTAGGCACAAGTTGCCTTATACATACATTGGCCAAATAAACAGAAGTCCGAACCTGCGGGTTGAGACTTAGGCACAAGTTGCCATATTATATTCGATCAAACACTAAGTAGTCCGAACCTGCGGGTTGAGACTCAAGACCGTAACAAGATGTCACTATACAAGTCCGAACCTAAGGGTTGAGACTTAATGCGATCTAGATACCAAGTTGACATCCAATACCTGTTGAGCAAAACCAAAGATTCCCTGTTCTCGAATGATTACACTATATAACAGGGAATCTTGAAGAAATCAAGCAAGCGTGAAACAAAGTCATCACTTGGGCATGCTCGATAGCCAACCACATGACCTTAACCTAAGAGAGCATGCAAACCACATGATACCTATAAACGATTAACCCGCCCTAGTTCAATCGTTCACCAAGTGATGACTTCAGTATGGCTAAGAGAAAAACTTTTAAATGGGAAAAACTCTAAGTCCGAACCTCCGGGTTGAGACTTCCGCGTCGGAGGTGGGCGCACCTCCTATCCGAAAGATGATGAATCAGGGGTGTTCGGTCAGCAATGGTCGGATGCCCCGTCGTAGTCCAACTATGACAATCAAGGTCAAGACCTCCGGGTTGAGACTTTCCGCGAGTACAAGCATAAAGGAACACGGACCAAGCCGTACCGAGAGAATCGGTACTAGAGCCCTCGTGGTTCTACATTGAGAGAGCCCTCGTGGTTCTCATTAGGGGCTTTATGCAAGTCGTACTCAATACTGTGGTGTGAAGTATAAAGTAGTCCTCGCCTGGTCCACGCTGCTTCGGCGGTCCTGGGTAAGATAGTTAATTCTAGCTTGCCCTATAGTGGAATGAGGACACTTAATGCTTCGTCTTTTAGCGGCGGCTAGACTCCTCCTCACGGGGAACGAGTTGACGCACACAGCGGCGGCTTACGCACTATGGCAATCATGGATGCCTGAAGATTCCGTGAAGTTCTCCCCTGGTCCACGCTGCCTCGGCAGTCCTGGGTAAAATGGAATATTTCCAGCTTGCCCTATAGTGGAAGAGGACTATCCAACAATACAAAGTCAAGACCTCCGGGTTGAGTCTTTCCGCGTCGGTGGTGTCGCGCACCGCCTATCCGAAAGATGGTGTAACAGGGGTGTTCGATCAGCAATGGTCGAATGCCCCGTCATAGTCCAACTATGACAACCAAAGTCAAGACCTCCGGGTTGAGACTTTCCGCGTCCGGAGGTACGCGTACCGCCTACCCGAAAGATGGTGTGCTTCTGGGGTATTCGATGAGTCGGATACCCCGTCGTAGTCCAACTATGACAATACAAAGTCAAGACCTCCGGGTTGAGACTTCCGCGTCGGAGGTGCGCGCACCGCCTACCCGAAAGATGGTGAATCAGGGGTGTTCGATCAGCAATGGTCGGATGCCCCGTCGTAGTCCAACTATGACAATACAAAGTCAAGACCTCCGGGTTGAGACTTTTCGCGAGTACAAGCATAAAGGAACACGGACCAAGCCGTACCGAGAGAATCGGTACTAGAGCCCTCGTGGTTCTACATTGAGAGAGCCCTCGTGGTTCTCATTAGGGGCTTTATGCAAGTCGTACTCAATACTGTGGTGTGAAGTATAAAGTATAGAGTCCTCCACTGGTCCACGCTGCTCCGGCGGTCCTGGGTAAGATAGTTCATTCTAGCTTGCCCTATGTGGAAGAGGACTCAATACCCTACCTGTTGAGCTTGAAACAAAGTCATCACTTGGGCATGCTCATATTGCCATACACAATTACATTATATTCGAATGAGCATGCAAGCGACCCTATATAGACCGAACCAAAACGATAGATACCGCCGTAGTTCACCCCCACCAAGTGATGACTTCAGTATGGCTAGTGTGTGAAGTATAAAGTATAGTCCTCCCCTGGTCCACACTGCTTCGGCGGTCCTGGGTAAGATAGTTAGTTCTAGCTTGCCCTATGTGGAAGAGGACACAATACTTAATACTTAGAGTACAAGCATAAAGGAACACGGACCAAGCCGTACCGAGAGAATCGGTACTAGAGCCCTCGTGGTTCTACATTGAGAGAGCCCTCGTGGTTCTCATTAGGGGCTTTATGCAAGTCGTACTCAATACTGTGGTGTGAAGTATAAAGTATAGAGTCCTCCACTGGTCCACGCTGCTCCGGCGGTCCTGGGTAAGATAGTTCATTCTAGCTTGCCCTATGTGGAAGAGGACTCAATACCCTACCTGTTGAGCTTGAAACAAAGTCATCACTTGGGCATGCTCATATTGCCATACAATATTCCATTATCTACTAATGAGCATGCAGCTATATGATTATAACCTGTAAACGATTACCCCGCCGTAGTTCAGCGCTTCAACCAAGTGATGACTTCAGTATGGCTAGTGTGTGAAGTATAAAGTATAGTCCTCCCCTGGTCCACACTGCTTCGGCGGTCCTGGGTAAGATAGTTAGTTCTAGCTTGCCCTATGTGGAAGAGGACACCATACTTAATACTGTGGTGTAATGAACAAAGTATAGTCCTCCACTGGTCCACGCTGCTTCGGCGGTCCTGGGTAAGATAGTTAGTTCTAGCTTGCCCTATGTGGAAGAGGGCATACAAGACAAAGTATAGTTCTCCCCTGGTCCACGCTGCTTCGGCGGTCCTGGGTAAGATAGTTAATTCTAGCTTGCCCTATGTGGAAGAGAGCATACATGAACCAAGAACGAAGGTTATGATCGAGGAATGATTCGACAACTAACCGATGGTATGAAATGTGAAGAATTCAAGCAAGCACACAATCAAGTCATCACTTGGGCATGCTCGATAGCCAACCCTATGACATTAACCTAGTAGAGACACGTATTATTACGTATTATTACGTAGAGAGCTTCGACTTCATAGCAGACACACTCTGGCGCACCTGGCTTTCTGCTCCGTGTGCCAGAAAGAGAACGTAAACGCAAAGTCGAAATCTGCGAGTAAACTATACGGGTTGCTGTATGGTTACCGGCTGCGGTGAACTCGGCGCAAACGTTTGACGGCTAATATTTTGAGAAAAAATAAACATTTTTTAACTTAGTCATCGCCATATTCGCCTCTTTCACTGCCTCATTTTCTTTCACTTATGGTATAGATAAAAAACAATCCAATGTACCGGATTATTTCTGCTTATAAAAACAAATACAAGCTTTCTAAATCTTTGCCCAGCTAACCGCTCGGTTACATACTGCCCGTGCGATAATTCATGAAAAGTACCATGCACTGGATAGCCAAGTGTGCGCCACTGTTGAAGACATGCATGAGCCGTTAGCAAGAATTAAACAACAGCCCGATCGTTTTTCACTTCGCTTAGTTACACCTTTTAAAGAGACTGCCCTTGAAATATAAAGTTGGTTTCAGGGTCAGGGTCAATCGATGTACACCATTCGTTGCTGGAATTCGAAGGAAAAAGAACCGCTACTATGACTGGCGCGTCACCGTTATCTCATTGGTGGCATTGAAATTGCAGGAGAAACCAGTTCGGAACTGTTGCATACCGGTTGTGGCGCACTTGGCGCATACGTATGGCTACTCGTATTCGGGGGAAAATTACCCGTTGGTTAAACTTGGTCATGGTCATATTCCCCTCTGTTACTTTTTCCTTTTCCCACATTAATGATAAAGATCGCCCTTGAAAACCATTTCGTTACTGTAGAACACCGACGATAAGGCAATTATGCATGGTAAATTGATAAACACGTATCTCGTTCACTATTTTTGTCACTCATGTGCTTCGGCCATATCGCCCTTTTCGGTAGCTGAGATCAAAATTCTATACACGGACAAAATATACGCCTTGTGGCGAACAACATTTAAGCCAAACAATAATCCTCTAGCTCGTATGCAAAAGTTTGTGCTGTTTTATCAGACGTTTTTAAATTTGAGACGCCAGTGAAACACGAGCTAAAGTTGTACCTAATTTGTACATAAGGTTTAAGGGTACGTTTCATACAAACGGGTAGAGGCCTTCAATTAATTATCGGCATGTTGGTACGCAGGTAAATAATTAAATAGAAAGTACGATCGTTCTAGAGATTCAGGTACGATGCTGCTAGAGATTCAGGTAGATGCTTCTATTGATTCAGGTACGTTTAAGACACAACAGTTCGCGTGGCGCGTGATCGATAGCATTTTTAGCGCTATCTTGCCCTCCCTTTTTTTCAAAAAATCATAGATGAGGGCAGACACCACCGATTTTGGCTTCGTTGAGCCGGTTTTCGGTACCGTAAAAAACACAACACCAAGCGTAGCTCTGGCTGCATCAAACCAATCTCGCAAAACAAAACAGTTTTGGAAACGTATGCTGTAAACAGCCAATCATATCGCGCGGGGGTGGTATGCTGACGGGGGTATATAAAATAACCACAATACCCGTCTGCACCAAATGATGGTTTTTGGGTTTAATTTTTTTGTTGCACACAATGACAACCTTTTAGAACTTTCATTTCCCATATCAAAGATTTTTCCCCCGTTAAGCCGGTTTTCAGTACCGTTAAAAACACAAAATCAAGCGTAGCTCAGGCTGCATCAATCCAATCTCGCGAAACAGTACTGTTTTGGAAACGTTGGAAACGAAATAGCGTCAAGTTGGTGACAAGGTAGCAAGTTGGCGTAGAATAATTATAAACTATTCATGTTGTACCCAACAAAAAACCATACGTTGCCAAGGCGCTATCTGGCCTGTAAGGTGGACATATGGGTGATTCAAGGTTTGTACCCAAGTATGGCCAAGTATGGTGAAAACAGGGTAAGGTACCAAGTACCACGAATAACTTCGGCCGTAGATGGCATAGCGAGACAATTGGCATATCGTTGGAAAGGTCTTGGGGAGACCTATCTACTCTGAAAGTTGCAAAGAGAAATCGGGTTTTTAAACACATTTTACTTTTGGGTTTTTTTCGATCCGACGCTTAGTTCGCCCGCAATCGCGAGAAAACGGAAAAACACGTTTACAAAATTCGTCCGGAATTTTGTGAACGCTCTCCATACATTTTCACCTTTGGGTCGTGAATACCGGCTGACCGATAAGAGATAGCGACTTGTCGTAGAATATTTATATGTTGGACGTTGGAAGACGCAACTTTCATTATATGGGAGCAACCTGATCAGGGTGCTCTAAGTCGGTCGTTTGGTCGGTTTATGTTTTTTGCCGACCATGTGCTGTAGCAGGTAGAGGTACCTTTCATGAATTATAACTCGGTCAGTTTGCCACCGAGCGACAAGTTGCGGTATGATTTGGAATGGTATTGAAAGGAACTATTGCGGAAAAATACGAACAGAAAATCAGCATGTTGGTGGGCGAAGCTATTAGTGAAACATAGAGCAACAAGGGTCCAAAAACGAATGAAATGAGACTTGAACCAAGAATAACGGCAAGTTGGAGACGAGGTAGCAAGTTGGCGTAGAATATTTATAAACTGTGCATGATATGACCAACAAAAAACTATATTGGGCCAAGGCGCTGGCTGGCCTCCAAAGCGGTGATATGGGTGATTCATGTTTTGCACCCAAGTACTAACAAGTATGGTGAAAACAGGGTAAGGTACCAAGTACCATGAATAACTTCGGCTGTAGATGGCCTAGCGAGACAATTGTTATATCGTTGGAAAGGTCTTGGGGAGACCTATCTACCCTTGAAGTTTCATGACGCTGAATTGAAAGACCACGGAGATATTAGGTGATGATGGTCCAATTCGGGGACCAAGTCGCAGGAAATGGCACTTGACCAAAATCACCCTTGGAAGGTGAATACCGGCTTACCGGTAAGAGATAGCGACTTGGCGTAGAATATTCATACGTTTGGCAGGTAAAGACGCAACTTTCATTATATGGGAGCAACCCGATCAGGGTGCTCCAAGTCGGTCGTTTGGTCGGTTTATGTTTTGGGCCGACCATGTGCTGTACCAGGTTGAGGTACCTTTCATGAATTATAACTTGGTCAGTTTTTCACCGAGCGACAAGTAATCCCCAAGAGTTCGTGTTTGGTGTTTTGTCCTACCAGAAACAGGTGTGAAAGTTTGTGCGCCATGCTAGCGGCCAACTTGCCGGATTCATTTGCCCAGCACCGGACAGAGGAAAAAGCGCAGATTATAAAGTCTCTCCAGGATGACGGGTCCGTTGCACCAATCCTTCCGCATTCGTTTCGTGTCGGGGTCGCGTACCATCACGGTAGGTTAACGCAGGACGAGCGACGTATGATCGAGGATGCATTCCGGGCCGGCATCCTTTCGGTGATCGTGTGCACTTCCACTCTAGCCGCCAGTGTGAATCTTTCGGCAAAACGTGTAATAATCTGCTCTCCCTACATTGGGAGCGATTTTTTTACGCTAAGTCGCTACAAACAAATGGTTGGCCACGCAGGGCGTGCGGGTAAACGCGACACCGGCGATTCCATACTTATTTCCGCCATGCGCGATATTCCGCAAATTTGCGAGATGTTCTGCTCACCACTGGACTTCGCCGAGTCGGCGCTCTTGGAAGACGAAGGAGCCTGCTTGAAATCGCTCGTACTCGGCTCGATCGGGCTCGGTCTTTGTAAGACACGGAATGCGCTTCAAGCGATGGTTGGAAGCACGCTGCTAGCGCAGCAAGCGAAGCGACGCGAAATCGATCTCGAGGCCATCACCGATGAAACGATCGTGCAGCTGTATCAGGGCAATGCGATCAAGGCAACGCACGATAGCTGTCTGCGCAATCCCACGAACATGGTTGTACAAATCAGTGCCGCAGATGGACGATCGGAGGAAGCGGTAGGACAGGCGTTCGTTCGAGTATACAAGACACCTTCCCGTCCGGGTAAGGTTTTCAAAACGATCGATCGAACGAGCCCGCTGGAAGTGATCAACCTTGGCAAGGCGGCCATCCGAGCCGGGTTCGACATAGAGCGAGCGGTCCGGTTCTACAACGAGATGCAGGAACTAGGCAAACGACTGTGTGTGCTCGATGAGTTCGATCTGCTTTTCCTCATTCTGCTGGAGGACGGATTGGAAGTATATTTCAAAATTGAGGATTTGATCATTCTGGTAAGTACCCCTATGTTAACGATAGCAAGTATTGTTTCTTAAACGTTAAGTGTTATACACCGCAAGTTAAACCACAAACAACCGTGAAATATATTTGTATCCTATTTGTATTATTTGTATGTATTTGTTATCTGAAACTTTTCTTTTTCATAGCTCCATAGAGCGAACCACGCTAAAGCATTTGTTTGAAAAGCACTCAAATACCATTTGTTTTGTTCTTGTATCGTTTTTTCAAAATCGAGTAGTGATGGATGAAGTAATTTTTGATGAAATTTTAGAAATGCTTTTTCTAAGAGCGAATCATGGAAGACTGTCTTCCAGTTTGTTCTTGTCTTTTCTAGGTCTTCCTCAACATATTTTTTTTAAAAATAACTATAAAAAAATCTTAAGCTTCAGTTCAGCAAGATGGAAGGATTAAAGTTACTATAATTTCATCACATCCGACTTTCACGTAGCTTTGCAAGAAAAATTGTAAACGTTGAAGTGTAGTGGTTGGACATCAAAAGAATAAACGAGTTTTCAAGTATAGAGGCAATCGTAAAAATGGATTAGTACGGTGATAAGGATGTGCCCTTGATATTAAGCATTAAAAAGAGGTTCAATTCAAAAAGATTATTAACTGACTGCAATACTTTTTCAGACCAGTAAACTCTCGGATGCACTGCGGAAAATCGCCGCAAGGTACAACATCAGTCAAGTGGTTATAGAGAAAATTCTAAAGCGCCGCACTGCACCCGACGAGACAATGTTCCTAATGCAGCGTTTCTTCCGTGTGCTTATCGTACACGACCTTTGGAGCCAAACGGATCTCCAGGAAGTTGCCCTCAAGTACCCGCGTGAGCGCGGGGGCGATTCAGACGCTAATGACCGCCGCCGCTGGACAGCGCACAGTTTGCTGCGGATGTGCGAGGAAATCCCGGAACTGTGGGCGTTCCAGCA
>NW_026525138.1:312500-322534 GCF_943734705.1 Anopheles coustani | reverse complement strand
GCCTTGGCCCCATACACATTTTTGTTGGTCATACCACGCACTAGTTATAAATGTTCTACGCAAGCTTGCTATCTCTTCTCCAACTTGCGGTTATTTTTGACTCAAGTCCCATTTCCATAGTTTTTGGTACCAATTTGCTCTATGTTTCGCTAATAGCTTCGCCCAAGGACTTTGTGATTTTTTGTTCGCATTTTTCCTAAATAGTCCCACTCAAGACTATTCCAAATCACTTCTTAGCTTGTCGCTCAGTGCCATACAGCCAGAGTTTTAATTCATGAAAGGTACATCACTTTGGTACACCACGTGGTCGGTCCAAACCATCAACCAACCATATGACCGACTTCGAGTCGAGCTAGCGGCTAGGCCCCGTATAATTAAATGCGTGTCTTGATGCGGGCTACTGACGGTCTGAACAATGTAGCTCGCTAGCTCGTCTCTAAACTTGTGTTTTGGTCGAATATTGGGTGTTCATGTACCACTTCGGGTAACATGGACTTTGGTGCAACTTTACCACTTGTGCACTTAATAACTTCCCGGTCATTCAAGTCTTTGCCTTCATACTTTCAGGGTAGTTTGGTCTCGTCGAGACCTTTCCATACATATGCCAAACTCATCGATCGGACATCTATAGCCCGAGTTATTCGCGGTACACCGTACCTTACCCTGTTTTTTCCTCAATTGGGTACAAACCTTGGAACACCCATATCGCCCCTTTAGAGACTAGCTGGCACGTTGGCCTCATATAATGATAAGTGCACCTCAACTAGGGCTACTGACGGTCAGAACATTTCAACTTGCTAGCTCGGGCCCACACTTGTGTTTTTCTCGAATATATGGTTCAAGTGTGCCACTTTGGGCACTTTTGGACATTTTGTCCCCACACAACTTTCTTGCCTTGGTAGATAGGGTCTTGTGTTTTTGGGCAAAAAGATGCACCAAGATATGGTCTAACTTTCGTTCTTGTACCGCAAAGCGCTACCTCCAACACCCGAGGAGATAGAAAGTGATTATGTTCGGTATATCGGTCTTCCATGGCCTACTATGGTAAGCCCCTGCAGGTATGCAACCGAAGGTGCTTGGTACATATATTTGGTGCAAAATCGGTGCAAAGTAGGTGTTTCCTTGATCGGGCTATAACTTTCTTGGTTGATGTTGGATTGCTTTGCGGTCTTCGGGGGATAGTTAGGGAACATGTTGGCCAACATTTCCTTATTCCTCAGCCTGGCCGTACCTCTTACCGTCTAGGCGGTATTCATGCTCTAAGTTGGAACTTGTGTTCCTTCGGGCAACTTTTCTGACTTTGACGCTCAATAACTTCCGTTCATATGCAGTCTAAGCTCTGCAACTCTCAGGAAAGCTAGTACTACTCATTTCCTTTCCATATCAGTCTTTGGCTTGTCGATCCGATGTCTACAGCCTTAGTTATTCACGTTCCCTGTGAAGGTAGGTTTTTGCCCATTTTCCAGTTCATGTGGTAACATTCCCGGACTTTGCCGGCTTTCTCTTCATGTGGTAACTTGCTTGCTCATGTGGTAACTTGATAGTGTATTTCTGACAGACCCAATCTTGCACTTAGCCGATTTTTCTCTTCATATCATATGGATCCATCACTAGGCAATCTTGCTTGCTTGTGTGGTAACTTGGAAGTGTATTTCTGACAGACCCAATCTGGGACTTAGCCGATTTTTCTCTTCATATCATATGGATCCATCACTAGGCCATCTTGCTTGCTTGTGTGGTAACTTGGAAGTGTATTTCTGACAGACCCAATCTGGGACTTAGCCGATTTTTCTCTTCATGTCATATGGATCCTTCACTTGGCCATCTTGCTTGCTTGTGTGGTAACTTGGAAGTGTATTTCTGACAGACCCAATCTGGGACTTAGCCGATTTTTCTCTTCATATTATATGGTTCCATCCTTAGGCCATCTTGCTTACTTGTGTGGTAACTTGATAGTGTATTTCCGACCGACCCAATCTCGGACTTAGCCGATTTTTCTCTTCATATTATATGGATCCATCACTAGGCCATCTTGCTTGCTTGTGTGGTATCTTGGAAGTGTATTTCTGACAGACCCAATCTGGGACTTAGCCGATTTTTCTCTTCATATCATATGGATTCATCACTAGGCCATCTTGCTTGCTTGTATGGTAACTCGGAAGTGTATTTCTGACAGACCCAATCTCGGACTTAGCCGATTTTTCTCTTCATATAATATGGATCCTGGACTTAGCCGATTTTTCTCTTCATATCATATGGATCCATCACTAGGCCATCTTGCTTGCTTGTGTGGTAACTTGATAGTGTATTTCCGACAGACCCAAACTCGGACTTAGCCGATTTTTCTCTTCATATAATATGGATCCTGGACTTAGCCGATTTTTCTCTTCATATCATATGGATCCATCACTAGGCCATCTTGCTTGCTTGTGTGGTAACTTGATAGTGTATTTCCGACAGACCCAAACTCGGACTTAGCCGATTTTTCTCTTCATATAATATGGATCCTGGACTTAGCCGATTTTTCTCTTCATATCATATGGATCCATCACTAGGCCATCTTGCTTGCTTGTGTGGTAACTTGGAAGTGTATTTCTGACAGACCCAATCTCGGACTTAGCCGATTTTTCTCTTCATATTATATGGATCCTGGACTTAGCCGATTATTAGGTTATTATATATGGATCCTGGACTTAGCCGATTTTTCTCTTCATATAATATGGATCCTGGACTTAGCCGATTATTAGGTTATTATATATGGATCCTGGACTTAGCCGATTTTTCTCTTCATATAATATGGATCCTGGACTTAGCCGATATTTCTCTTCATATAATATGGATCCGGGACTTAGCCAATTTTTCTCTTCATGTGGTAACGTATGCCAATCGCTCACAAGTCATGGGATAAGGGTACTTGTGTTCTTCCATCTTCTAAGTCCCGCACGGGGACATCGTGATCGCCCCAAGTCCGGAATAGCGCCAAGTCAAGCCCCACGCTGGCCGTGCAGGACCTGTTAGCGGGGGCCCCACTGACAGCACTAATCCGGACTTAGAAATTATATCTTTCTAATCGAACACCACACACGCAACACCACCATACCACCATCTCCTTGCAAGTACCTAAGTACCCGCAACTCCATGGTGAAGGCAATGTCACTCCATCACCAACCTCTTTGCACTGCAAGCACTTGCGTACCCACAACACTCCGAGGAAGGCAACGGCGCGCGATGCTCGACTCCACACACCACACCACACCACACCACCGATGGCCAGCCAGCCAGCCAGCCCAGCTAAGGACTAACCAACCAACCAACCACCAATGGCCTAGGCCAGCCGGATCCCACCTTCAAGTCCAAGCACAGCCAAGTGCAAGTACCGCCAAGTGTTCACCAACCAACCATCACACCACACCACACCATCGATGGCCAGCCAGCCAGCCAGCCCAGCTAAGGGCTAACCAACCAACCAACCACCAATGGCCTAGGCCAGCCGGATCCCACCTTCAAGTCCAAGCACAGCCAAGTGCAAGTACCGCCAAGTGTTCACCAACCAACCATCACACCAGGTCAGCCGGCCGGTACCCACCTTCAAGTGCCATTACCCTCGGGTGCAAGCTCAATCAAGTGTTAACCAACCAACCCGGCCAAGGCAGCCAACAGGCCGGCACCCTACAGCACCGACCCGCCATCACCACCTCAACCGTTGACCATGCAAGTGGTCTCGGACAACAGGCGATACCCGAAGTACATCCGAAGAGTGTATATCAAGTGTTTGTTCACCAAGTCCTCAACCAACCCCAAGTACCCGGAGGTACCCAGAGTGTTGGATCCGCCAACCACTACCAGCACTCCAAGTCCTTGCGAACCCAAAGTGTTTGCCCGGTAGGGCCATTGTATCACAACGCTTGCTACCATGCAAGTGGCCTCGAACAAGGTGACAGGGGTATCTTCACCAAGTTCTCAACCAACCCCAAGTACCCGGAGGTACCCAGAGTGTTGGGTCCGCCAACCACTACCAGCACTCTAAGTCCTCGCGAACCCAAAGTGTTTGCCCGGTAGGGCCATTAGACCACAACGCTTGCTAACCATGCAAGTGGTCTCGGACAACAGGCGATACCCGAAGTACATCCGAAGAGTGTATATCAAGTGTTTGTTCACCAAGTCCTCAACCAACCCCAAGTACCCGGAGGTACCCAGAGTGTTGGATCCGCCAACCCGTCCCGGCACCCCAAGTCCTCGCGAACCCAAAGTGTTTGCCCGGTAGGGCCATTAGATCACAACGCTTGCTAACCATGCAAGTGGCCTCGGACAACAGGTGACACCCGAAGTACATCCGGAGAGTGTATATCAAGTGTTTGTTCACCAAGTCCTCAACCAACCCCAAGTACCCGGAGGTACCCAGAGTGTTGGATCCGCCAACCCGTCCCGGCACTCCAAGTCCTTGCGAACCCAAAGTGTTTGCCCGGTAGGGCCATTGTATCACAACGCTTGCTACCATGCAAGTGGCCTCGGACAACAGGTGACACCCGAAGTACATCCGGAGAGTGTACAACAAGTGTTTGTTCACCAAGTCCTCAACCAACCCCAAGTACCCGGAGGTACCCAGAGTGTTGGATCCGCCAACCCGTCCCGGCACTCCAAGTCCTTGCGAACCCA
Source organism: Anopheles coustani (assembly GCF_943734705.1). Classification (NCBI taxonomy): domain Eukaryota; kingdom Metazoa; phylum Arthropoda; class Insecta; order Diptera; family Culicidae; genus Anopheles; species Anopheles coustani. Next base: position 317,878 of record NW_026525138.1, on the reverse strand, counting down.
AAGTGTTTGCCCGGTAGGGCCATTGTATCACAACGCTTGCGACCATGCAAGTGGCCTCGGACAACAGGTGACACCCGAAGTACATCCGAAGAGTGTTCATCAAGTGTTTGTTCACCAAGTCCTCAACCAACCCCAAGTACCCGGAGGTACCCAGAGTGTTGGATCCGCCAACCCGTCCCGGCACTCTAAGTCCTTGCGAACCCAAAGTGTTTGCCCGGTTGGGCCATTAGATCACAACGCTTGCTAACCATGCAAGTGGTCTGGAGTATAGGTGATACTGACATACCACCGAGATGGTACATCTAGTATTGGGTCACCAAAACCAAACCAACCCCAAGTATCAACCCGGCATACTCAGAGTGATGGATCCGCCAACCCGTCCCGGCACTCCAAGTCCTTGACGAACCGAAAGTGTTTGCCCGGTAAGGCCATTAGATCACAACGCTTGCTACCCCACGGCGAGCTAAACATGCAAGTGGTCTTAGGCAACAGGTGACACCCGAAATTCATCCGAAGATGGAATATCAAGTGTTTAATCACCAAGCCAGCATCCAAACACCAAGTACCCCGGGAGGACCCGATGCGTTGCGACCATCTCCAAGTTCTTGACGAACCCGCAGTGAAAGGCGGTAAGGCCTCTGGGCCGCAACGCTCGCATGTGTTAACCCGCAAACACCACTGACCGGTCGGTCCACCGCAAGGGTGGGTCCAACTAGTCCACACACGGTATGCCGCATGTGCCCCCCGGGGGGAGCACACCGCACACAACCACCAAGCATGGGTCGCCTGAAAGGATCGAAATGTACATCTCTCTTCAATGCGTAGCGCCCAGCCTGCAAACCCGTCGTTTTCGGGTGGTCTTAGGAGTCGAAACTATTCTTGGAAGATCGGCAAGCACAACGCCTTTTCCCACTTCAGGTACTTCGGCGAGCGCACTCGCGATAGGCTCAGTTTGAGGGTTTCCAATAAATGGAAAGAGTCTATAGAAGACTCAATCCGGTCTCGTGATGTTATTAGCCATCTAGCTAACGACTCCTATACATATACTACCAGCCTGGTTCGGTTACGACCTTAGAGGCGTTCAGGCATAATCCGACGGACGTAGCGTCATACCAAAGTCCGCTCGGACTAGTATTGAGCCATTGGTCCGTACCTGTGGTTCCTCTCGTACTGCACAGGAATTCCATTGAGATAGTACTTGCACACCAGTAGGGTAAAACTAACCTGTCTCACGACGGTCTAAACCCAGCTCACGTTCCCTTGAAAGGGTGAACAATCCTACGCTTTGTGAATTTTGCTTCGCAATGATAGGAAGAGCCGACATCGAAGGATCAAAAAGCCACGTCGCTATGAACGCTTGGCGGCCACAAGCCAGTTATCCCTGGTGAGCTGTCAAACGCTGTAGTGTCAACACGTGCTGAGCGTCGCTCCGTGTTTTTCATAAAAATTTCGCGTAAAAAGTTTATACAACCCACGAAAGTTTGTTGTAATCGTTAAAACTAGTGCCAATCTACAGATTAGTAGTGAAAACCGCATTAAAATCATCGATTTCAACGAAAAATAAGAAAGAAAAGTGTTTGTTTACATTTTGTATGGAGAGCGGCCCGGGGCGTAGCCCCATTTGGGACTACGTGTTTTTCGGTTAAAAAAGTGTCCGGATCCTGGCCGGATGTGGTTTTTTAGATGACAGATGGTGTTTTAAAACGAAAGTCAGAGAAAACCGTATGAAAAAAGACGAATTCAGCGCAAAATAAGTGTAAATAAAGTGAAAGCACGCGGTGCAAAAATTTTGGCAGGTGAAGATTCGATCGTCCATTTTCCAGCCGGATTCGGACTCGAAGATCCGAGCGATTTCACCTAAGCCGAATCGGGCTCCGTGTCATCTGATCCAGTTTTTCAAAAAAGGACCGTTGGTGCCGGATTTTCGGGTCGTTCAAATTGACCGTTGGTGGAGTCGGTTGCCGTTAGTTTGAAGTGGCCGTTAATTCAAATCGGTCGGTAATTCAAATTGGCCGGTTATCCAAATTGGCCGGTATTTTTAATTGACCGTTGGCGGCAGTGTGTCCCGGATAGGTGTCCCGGCTGGGGGTGAAATGTTTCAAGTGTCCCGGCTGAAATATTTCATGGACCAACCATCCGGTTGAAATGTTTCAGTGAAACTTTTCAAGGTGTCTCGGCTAAAAGTGAAATGTTTCATGTGTCTCGGCTGAAAAATTTCGAGGTTCGATCATCCCGGTGAAATATTTCAGTGTGTCTCGGCTAAACTTGGTTCCGAACTTGGCCGCCAGGCGGCGCCACCAGTACCAGCGGATTGCCAGCATTGCCACCAGGCGGCGCTTCGGGTCGTGGCGGGTGTCTCGGCTCACGGAGATTTCGAACACTGTTACCAGGCGGCGGCACTGGTGCTGAGCTTTTCAACGTCACAACCAGGCGGCGCCTTCAGTTCATCAAGTGTCTCGGCTGGTGGAGATCACCGGTTATCACAACCAGGCGGCACTCTGAGTTTTATGGCGAGTGTATCGGCTGGCGGTTTGCGGATTTGTCAACCAGGCGGCACCTGATCGCAGAGAAGAACTGAGATATAAGCTCAGATTTGGAAAGGGGAAAAAGATTGGTTCGGCCTTTTATTTGTTGGAGTTTCTATTTCGCACCGGTACTTGGCCTTCCTCCACTCCCCTTCCCCTTCCCACCTTCCCTTCCCAGACACTCCACCCTGGCTCTCCGCAACCTAACCCATTGCCCACAGCGATTTTCAGGGTTGCAGTAGGGGAATGGAGCAGGCATCGGGGGAGCCTTCGACGCGTCGGTCCGTCAGGCTCCGGTCCACCTGTGACGCTACCGCGCCATCGCCGAAGGACGACGGGGACAAAGTGATGACATCATCGGTTGCGATGCCGTTGACTCGGCAGCGAAAGGGAGGCAGTGTCGCGCCATCGACTGCGACGCCCACTCGGCCGGTGGTGGTGGTGCAGCGGATGGCCCTGCTAGCCAGTGATATGGAGATTTCAGAGGAGAGCGACGAGGACGAGCTCAACTCAACCGTCGTCCAGCAGGTGGCCGAAGTCCCGCAGCAGGAGCCGACTATCGCAAGCCTCAGCAGCGAGTTGAGGGAGCTCCGGGCAACCGTCGAGACTCTCCTCGCTAAGGTTAGCGAGATGGAGACGGGCCGGGCGACGGCAAAGGATGGCGACGCGGAGCTGAAGACAAAGCTGAAGTTGTTGTCTCGTGAAAATCAGGAGCTGAAGCGAGACAACATTAGCCTTCGTGAGCGTGCGGCAGCCAGCGAAAGAGAACTTATGCTGCTCCAAAGTGGACTCCACTCGATGGGAGAGTTGGCGGTAGCTACGCAGCAGCAACAACAACATGTCGTCGACTCCAGTGCTGTTGGGCAAAGCCAGCATCCACCTGGCGACACTCCCAAACGAAAGCGGACCCGGGCAAGGCGCGGCAAGAAAAAAGAGGGCGAACCGACGGGCATGAACGAAGTCATCACGCCTGATGTCCCCGAGATCCCGGTCGAGGCCGTCTTGTCCCAGGCCATGGCTCCAGGAAAGCCAAAACCGAAGGTAAAGAAAGCAGCGGCTGTGGCAACCAAGATGCATGCGCAACCAGCATCCTTTGCTAAAGTCGTGGCCAAGGGAGACAAGAGAGCAGCACCACAGAAAGCGGGAAAGAGCGCTGCTAAAGTGGAGAGGCCTGCGGTGATCGTCCTCGAGGCCAACGAGGGCAAGGCCTTCCTCGACACATACAAGGCAGTGCGTTCCAAGACCAATGTGGATCAGTTCGTGGCGAGGGTTTGCCGCACAGGGGAGCGGAAGCTGTCGCTGTGGCTGAAGCCGAACACGGACTGCGAGAGTGTGCTGGCCGATGTCAGCGAAGCCATCAAGGAGGATGGAGTGGCCCACCTCCTTGTCGACAAGCAGACGGCCGCGATCACAGGAATCGACATGCTGGCGACTGTCGACGACTTGATTTCGGCGATTAAGCGACAGGCGGGGCTGACGGTTCCGGGCGAGGCAGTTCGGCTGTGGCGGCGGTACGACGGGCTGCAGAAAGCCCATATCAAGCTGCCGCGCGGGCAGTGCCAGCTTCTCGACGGTCACCGGGTCACCATAGGGAACACGAGTTGCGTCGTGCAGGCGCTCGCATCGGTCCCTGCAGGAGAGCAGCTCTGCTACCGCTGCTTTGGCAAGGGGCACCGCTCTCGCGAGTGCACCGGCCCTGACTACTCCAAGTGCTGCTTCCGTTGCGGTTCGAAGCAGCACAAGGCCAAGGAGTGCAGCTCGGGCCCCAAGTGCCTTACGTGTTCCGGACAACATCAGACAGGTTCACCGGTTTGCAGCGGAAGTAGCCAGCCGTCATGTTCCCGCTAGCTACGAACACCACTGTTAGAGGGCGTGACGCTGGGTTGAAGATCCTCCAGATCAACTTGGCGCGCAGCAGGGTAGCACAAGACCTCATGCTCCAGACCGCACGGGAGCAAAGGATCGACATTGTGCTGGCGTCGGAGATCTACCGTGTTCCACCCAATAACGGGAACTGGGCGGTGGACTCGACAGCGAAGGCAGCTGTTATAACGACCGGAGCCTTGCCCATACAGCGAGTCTGGGCAAGTAGGGTAGGACTGGTGTCGGTCCAGGTGGCGGGGGTGACCTTCATCTCTTGCTACGCCCCACCAACACCGGGATGGACGGACGAGGACTACCAGCGGCTGCTCGACGAGATCGATATCGAGGCCAGAGCACACCCCCTCGTAGTCTTGGCGGGCGACTTCAATGCCTGGCACGTGCGATGGGGCAGCGCGAGGACGAAGCCGCGTGGTGAAGATCTCGCCGAGGTCGTCGACCAGCTTGACCTGGCGATCTTGAACCGCGGCAGTGTGCCCACGTTCGTCGGCAACGGCAGTGCTACTGAAAGTGTGGTCGACGTGTCCTTCGCCAGTCCGGCCATTGAACCCGGTAACGACTGGCGGGTGCTCGACACTTTCACCAACAGTGACCACAGATACGTGAGATTCAGCGTATCCGCGACACCAGTCAGCAGCGCTTCACCACACCAGCAGAGGCAACCGCAACAACAGCACCAGCATCGCGACCGGCAGCGACAACGCGAGCAGATTGGACCGAGATGGAAGTTGCGTCAATTCCATCCCGAAGCCTTCCAGATCGCGCTCCAGGCTTCCGGGTTTGCCGAAGCGGCTGTATCACCGGCGACTCTCACCGCTGGACTTACTAGAGCCTGCGATGAGGTGATGCAGAGGGCACCGCCAGCGCAGTTTTTGGTGAGACCGGAAATGTACTGGTGGACGCAGGAAATCGGCCTTCTCAGGGAGCAGTGCAAGTCATCTGAGGATGCGATTTTGACCGCCGGAACCGGTG